>NC_056733.1:331163700-331326200 GCF_019279795.1 Protopterus annectens
CAATGTGATGGGCTTATACATTGGTACATGAGTAGCTTTCCCACTTAAAGGTGGGATAGTTGAAGTCAAACAGTATGATAGTGTTAAGTTGGACATTAATATTCTCCAGGGTATTTATGGACATAGAGTGTGAGTCTTGGGACATGTAGGGATGTTGGGATAGTGTTAGGTTGGACACTAATATTCTCCAGGGTGTTTATGGACATGGAATGTGAGTCTTGGGACATGTATGGGGACCTATAGCATGTTACAACCTGAACCACTGTCTTACTCAATGTCAGCTATGCCTGCAGGATCGGTAATGCATAATGTTGGTCTACCACTCAGGAGGTGTGTGCATCCCTTATGAATATGAAAATACCACCACCTTTGGAGCTTCAGTCCATGTTCTGCAGCCAAAAGTTGTGGAAATAATTAAAGGCTGGTACTGCAGGGGTGCTTCCTGCTGCCTTTATCCAGGTCTCTGTTTGTTACAGCACAGATGTCATCATTCCCCATTTTAAGGAATGCTTCCAGTGAGTGAGTTTCCAGATTTAGAATTCCAGTGTGCAGCAGCATGACTCTCTGATTGCATGTCGTTGTAGCTGTCATATATTTCTGTATATATATATATATATATATATATAAATATATATATATATATATATGTGTGTGTGTGTGTGTGTGTGTGTGTGTGTGTATGTCTGTATTTATTATCCTTTCTATATATATGTATGTATGCATATATGTGGATATGAATGTGGATGTATCTCTCTCTCTCTCTCTCTCTATATATATATCTATATATGCTGGAGGGGCAGGCTGACCCTCTAATTGCGCCATGCAACCCTCAAGCTAGCGTAGCAAATCTCCAAACACCCTTTGGAGCTCGCTATGCACCAATCCCCGGACCTGGCTTTGGGTGATGGTATCCTATCTGCACCCGCTCCTGGTAGGCATGAACCCCATGTCCTGAGGTGGTTCCACCCAAAGGTGGTGCAGGACCAGCAGACAAGGAGGTCCCAGGGTGGTTCCCAGACATGCTGGGACCTGGTGCCATGGCCAGATGAAGTGGGAGACATGGGTCCGCTGGGACCAGCCTTCCCAAACGTGCTATGGTGTTGCAGTTTTAGAACATATGTGGGTTAGTAATAGTCAACACAATCCAGGATTAATTAAAACAGCATGCATAGATATTCCCATTAACCCAAAACAACAGATTTGGAACAGTTGCATAGGAAACAGAACACATGCATATATGGAACCACAGTGGCCTTTACAATAGCATGCAGATTACATTGATAGCAACAGGCCACCAATGATAGCATTTCAACATGGAATAGTATTTCAACATGGAACATTAATAGAAACACATTTCAATATTTGTTGAACATTAGGACATATGTCGCAACAGTAGGTTTGGTGTAAAACATACCCATTGATTTGTGTGTTTAGATTATTGCTGCAGATTTGGTGGGTGGGGGGGGATGTCAATTAACAACTTGTATATCCTTGCAGCACTCTCAACTTTAATGATCATTGCTCTAATCATTACTCTACAGGTGTTATTACAATACACAATGGCCTTGGTTTTGCCTTGGTTTTGCCAGTGGTATGTTTGTACACAGTGTATAATTCAACCATCTTATAGATACTTTCTACTTCTATTACCTGGAAGACCTGTGGGGGGAATATTTGTTAACACTACCTGACTGTTTCTACAGGTTTACTATTAAAATGTCGAACGGCACTACGTCAAAAAAACAATCTAGAAATGGTTTTAACATGGGTCAAGGTAGGTGTTCAGTATTATTCAGAACTACAAACATCTCCCCTACCTCGACCCATGTTCAAACACAGTCCTAGATTGTTTTTTTGTTGTCGACATTACTATTTTCGAACTTCCGTGTTCGACTATAGTACAGTTGATGTAGTGCCGTTCGACATTTCAATAGTAAACCATTTCTACACATATTCCCAAAATCCTGGTTAACATTATGCATACAGCTTAATACCACTCCTGCGATTCGAACCATGGCTGTGTCTGCTAAAAATACAACAACCTGTGTTTCATCAGAGTGAGCTATTAAGATGCTGCTGTCATTTTTGTTTGTGTTATCTGTCTCTCTCTTGGTTGTACAATCTGACTTTGTAATTACAACATTCTTATACAGACATTCCTAGACATATTTTTTTATGTAGCACAGTGTGGGAAACAGTGGTTAACACAACATTACTATTCAGATATCAGATGTTGGTGAATGCAACATGTCAAGCCATACAATACTAGAGTAAACACAACCAGTCCAGGATTTAGACCTTTATTGCCAGACATTTACAGTTCTCTTACCTGGAAGACCTGTGGGGGGGAATGTTTGTTAACACTACCTGACTGTTTCTACACATATTCACAAAATGTTGTTGTGTCTTTCAGCTTTTCCCGGTTAGGGGTCGCCACAGCGGAACTCCGGTCCACTAATGATTGGTAGTTGATTTTTACATGCACAACCTTCAACGAAGGTACGCTACTTCACGCATGTCTCAACGCAGAAGATGCTCTAGCTGAGAATCGAATGGGATAGCATCTTACTGTGAGGTGACAGCACTATACTAGTTGAAATTATGCATACACATTACTATCACTCCCGGGATTCAAACCATGGCTGTGTCTGCTAAAAATGCAACACTTCACATATCATCAGAGTGAGCTATTGAAAAACTGCTGTGTGTTTTGTTAATGTTTTCTGTCTAAGTCTCTCTTGATTTTACAATCTGACCTTGTAATTACAACATTCTTATACAGACATTTTAGACATATTTTTATGTAGCACAGTGTTGGAAACAGTGGTTAACACAACATTACTATTCAGATATCAAATCTTGGTTACTGTAACATTTCATGCCATACAATACCAGAGTAAACACAGCCAGTCCAGGATTTAGACCTTTATTGCCAGGCATTTACAGTTCTCTTACCTGGAAGACCTGTGGGGGGGAATGTTTGTTAACACTACCTGACTGTTTCTACACATATTCACAAAATGTTGTTGTGTCTTTCAGCTTTTCCCGGTTAGGGGTCGCCACAGCGGAACTCCGGTCCACTAATGATTGGTAGTTGATTTTTACATGCACAACCTTCAACGAAGGTACGCTACTTCACGCATGTCTCAACGCAGAAGATGCTCTAGCTGAGAATCGAATGGGATAGCATCTTACTGTGAGGTGACAGCACTATACTAGTTGAAATTATGCATACACATTACTATCACTCCCGGGATTCAAACCATGGCTGTGTCTGCTAAAAATGCAACACTTCACATATCATCAGAGTGAGCTATTGAAAAACTGCTGTGTGTTTTGTTAATGTTTTCTGTCTAAGTCTCTCTTGATTTTACAATCTGACCTTGTAATTACAACATTCTTATACAGACATTTTAGACATATTTTTATGTAGCACAGTGTTGGAAACAGTGGTTAACACAACATTACTATTCAGATATCAAATCTTGGTTACTGTAACATTTCATGCCATACAATACCAGAGTAAACACAGCCAGTCCAGGATTTAGAACTTTATTGCCAGGCAGTTACACTTTTATTTAAATATGACTTATATGGGACTATTACTGTCATATTCTCTGGTTTATTCAGTACAAACCATGCACATTTTTATATTGCCAGGTGACATTTTACTCCTTTATATTTATTTGGTATGACTACTACAAGCAGGATTGTTATTCACCAGCCTTGCGATGCAGCCTTTGCAACCTACTGGTATGGGCTTCCTGGTTCACAGCCTACTCAGCTGGAGCTATAATGAAAATAGAGAAACATTTAGACATACCTATCCATCACATACACAGGCTGGACTTTGGTAAACAGTTATTGCTATGAATAATTACACATGTCTGGGATATCTCCCCTCTCTCTTGTTCTTGGACCCACTGTTCCAAGAGCTCCCTCTTCCTCCATTTCAAGTCAGCATAGTGGTGCTGGACCTGGTCACCAGTCTGAGGGATACCAGTGGCACTGATAAGATCATGGACAAGACTTTCCCAAGCTTCTGTTCTATATTGGGAGCCCTAGTACTGGTCCTGCAGCAGTCTCACATCATGTATTTTTTTACCAGGAGTCCTACCATGAGCTTGTACTCTTGTATGCCCCAGCACTGCTCCTGGAAGAGCATGCTTTCTCCAACTCCTGCCATACTGCCTACAGCGGAGAGCTACAACCAGTTATGAGCCGAATTCCTGCCTGCAGGGTTTAAATACAGCTGATTTCCCACCCTTTGCTGTGATTGGATGGTTTTGAAAATGCTGAGCTAAGCTAAGCTACGGGAAAACCTGCTTAGCTATGGTTGACAGTGCTTAAAGGGGCAGGTTCAGCATTGCTTACCAATGGGCAAATCCACTTAGCTAGCTACTCATTGCTTAGTATTCATATGTACACAGTGCTTACACCCACTCTGCATAGCTGTGCAATGCTTAGCATTGATTATGTTTTATTTTATTGGACTACAACCTGTATGGGATTGATTCATCATTCATTACATAACATAGATTTATTTACCTTCCTTGACATCCCCAATGTGCTGTAATTACATTTATTCTTGTGTGACTTTTCTGTATGGGGCACTTGTGTTTATATGGGGGTCTCACTACTTTATTATACTGGCACCTCACATCTGGGCCTAATACACTACTCTGGTTAAGAAATCAAAGTTACTTCCTACATAAATATACAAATAAATTAAAATTGTAATGTTTGCACATTCAAAATGGAAATGGCTTTGGTGAGGCTCAAGCCCTGAGTGATTATATGCAAGGCATATGCTCTAACCACTACACTAGTGCACTTATGTTGATACTTGATGTCTATTGCTATTTAACTTATCGTACCATTTCAGCTGGGCTAAGCATAGCTAAGCAACCGGCACGCCCGCAAAGCTACACTTAAACGTTATTGCATATGTGAAAAAAAAATATTTGTTGTGTTTTTAATTTGTACCCGTCAGAATATGCATGCTAATGCTAAACCTGTTATTCTATGAACTTTCTGGATTTGTAGGGACGATTGCCCCTTATGTCTTTGTCCCGATTTCTTACCCTAATGGGGTGGGGGTGTTACGAGCATTCTCACTCTATTTAAATTGCCTTTTGGCAATTCTGATGTGCAGGGGGCATGTGTATTGTGAGAGCACTGCTCTCAAGCACACCCCCTGCACTCATACACAAAACTGTGTCTGTTTTACAGGACGGCAGCACACCTTCATGAATTTGCATGGTGCACTGCCCTGCTGCATGGGAACAGTTCCTTCCATGCAGGAGTAAGCTATTCCTGCATGGAATTTTACTGAATCCGGGGGATAGACTTAATTCACTCAGTTTAGGGAGGATACAAAAATAATGGGTAGCTTACACAATAAGTCATACATGAAATGGGAGTGCTGGACATGTTAAAGGAGAACCACCCACAAAAACTTTAAAAACATATGTTTTTCTGCATTGGTTCAAAGGTTCATAGATTACTTGGCTAACTGCTTAAGAGCCCTTTCAAGCCCAGCCAATGTCATCCACTTTTACCAAATATATGGCCCCTAGAGGCAAGATAATGGCATTGGTTTGTGCCTATGTCTTGAGTATGTTGCAGATTGCCCATGTCCATAAGGGACAGAAGTGTGAATTTGTGATTTCCCCATCCATTGATCCAAACTGTATTTGAAGAAGGTCAGGAAAGGGCTATTCTTAATGTGAATAGAAAGCCTGTTCCAAATAAGGGACGATCTCTGAGACACATATCTGTCTTTCCAGCATGTTTTGTTTGAGCTACTAAGTTTAGCTCCCTAGATCAGGTGACTCTCATGCTTTGACTTTCAGATGCATAGCAGCTCCATCAAGGCTGGATTTGTGAGTGACTTGTAGGTCAGGCATAGGTCACCCCTTACTAGTAGTTAAGATACAGAGTAAAGGAATAAGGATTTTAGTCTATTCACATAGGCCATGTTGTTTACACCCTGTATTTTCTTTGTGAGGATCCTCTGAGGTCACTCCAGCTGCTGTAAGTGCCTAGTCAAGTACATGCTATATGGTGCATTGTACTCAATGAATGGTCTAATGAGGGCTGAGTACAGCAGGATTATAATTCCCTTGGATCTGGACGACATACCTCTACTTATAAGTTGTGCCACATAGAAGGACTTACTCGGCACTGTGGATATATGGCAGTCAAAGTTCAGGATAATATCTATCTGTGTACCTATATCTCTCACTTCTGAGTCTGCCCTTAGGTGTGTGCTATTGATGTTATTATTTGCAGGGTATTTGACTCCCCAAAGGGTATGATAATGCTTTTTTCACATTTAATTTTAGGCCATGATTCTGGCACCAATCAATTGTCTGATCTAGACTCTCCTTAAGGATATCTACATCACTGAGGGATTGAGTTATTACCCACAGCTTGCAGCTGTTGGCAAACTCTGCCATCCAGAGGCCTTCTGAATTAGTCTGACATCACAGAAGTATATTCCAAACAGGAAGGGTCCCAGCATTGAGCCTTGTGGCACACCACTAGTAACTGTCCTCTTGCTGAATCTGGACTCACCAACTTTAACTATGTGTGTCCGGTCTGTGAGCAATTTGGCTATCCATGTGATGACTTAGGAATTTATGCCCAGTTTTGTGAGTTTATTGATCATACTTGACTGGAGAATTGTGCCAAATGCCTTGGCCAGGGCAAGGTAGGTGGTATGTACTGTTTTACCCTCATCCAAGGCTTTAGCGACTTTCTCAAAGAAATCCACCAAATTCAGTAGGCATGATCTGTCCTTAACAAAGTCTAATTGGGTCAGGTCCAGCGTTTGGAGGTTTCCTATGTCATTATTTATCAGGTGCATATTTATTCTTTCCATGGCCTTACATATAAGACTAGTCAAACATATGGGTCTTTAAATTCTTGGATCAGTAGATGGTCCCCCTTTTATGCAGAGGGATAACTATTGCTTTCTTCCACTCTATCAGGACAAAACCCGTCCAGAGTCTATGGTGTAATACAGATCCTATTGGGCCTGTTAACTCCTGATTTAAGTTGTTTAAGAGCCAACCTGGTATACCATCAGGCCCCAATGAAGTCATTTTTAGTTTTAGAGAGTACAATGACAACCTATTCTTTGGTGATAATTGGTGGTGAAGTGATAGAGGGTATTTCCTGGGGAAGAACTGGGGTTGATGGGAAAGTAAAATCTGAACTGGATTTGTTTTTGTTTTTTTTCTCAAATATCTTTTTATTGAATATTTTTCACTCATAAATGCAAAAAGAAAAGGATAAACAGAACACAACATAGGAAACAGTTGATGTTATACATTGCTTGACATGGGCAAGTTATTAAACTAGGTATAAACACACTGTAGTAAATAAAATCAGATTTGCTAACCTTACAATAATGAATTACCATGAAGTTATGCTTATGTTATAGCTTAGTCAGGATATTGTTCTAAGACAACAATTCACTTGTACATTATGGTAACAAATGAGAGAATAACACCAACCTAAATAAAATACAAAAAAAAAAAAATCTACACTACTATGCCATATACACATATCTACAAAAAAAGTCACCTTATTTAATGGAATTACTACTTTTAATTAAAAGGTGCGTTTACTATCCATATGTATTTACATTTGTTTTGCCATTTATGATAAAATATCAATTAAAGCTTTGCAATAGTTCTGATAATATGTTTGGTTCTTTTGACTTTTTGTGCAACGTTTATGCTTTTTTGCCATGTTCTTGTATTCTGTCCAAGATAATTTGGATCTGTCCATCCAGTTTTTAGCTATGTAAAATTTTAATAGGGTGCATAATGTTATTATAATGTGTTTGTTGAGACTATTATTATTATTTTTGAAATTATGTAGTATTGCTGTCTCCCATGACAAAGTAGATTTTGAGTAGCCTGTTTTTTCTAAGAGGAATTTCAGTGAGCACCACAGTTTATAAACTGTTTTACAACTCCAGAAGATATGGAAGATATCAGCTTCTTTATTAGGAAAAAAGGAAATATATGATGACTTAGATGGATTAAATTTGTTAAGATGTACAGGTGTATGGCATGCATTGTTAAAGACCATAATCTGGGTGTAAATTAGCTTCTTAAATGGCTTCAATTTTATAGTATTTCCAGTGGCTAATTCCTTCTAATTGTCTGTCATGTTACTACCTTTCCCTTCCCAATACTTTGAGAATAGAACTGTATTTTGAAATTTAACTTTCACTATTAATTTATACGTATTTGAGAACATTTTCTTTTCGTACAAAAGTAACTTTTGAATTTGTTGTGCTAATTTGATAGCTTGCTCAATTACATTGATATCCTTGGATATATTGTTAACTAAGTATAGGATTAGTTTAATTATCACATTATATTTATTGCTTGCTCTAAGTAAGTTCTTGATATTTTTCATTGAAAGGTTCTGTAATTTGTAGAAGTCCCACACTGTATAATTTGTTTATTAATGGGTGTTTATCTGGGTTTAACATAGAGTTTGCTAGTTTTATATCAGGGTTGTTATGTATTGGTTGTAGAAGAATAATCGTATCCTTTAGATTTATTGATATTAGTAATTTCTTGAAAATTTCACATTTATTGATTAAAACTGGGTGAATTTCTATTGTCTTGAGAGTTTCTTGATTTAAGAAGGGAATCGTTTTTGGGTTAACTTTAGATGTCATAATATTTTTCTGAAATAATTTAATCCATAATGAGTGCCATTCATTACATAATGGGTCATAGTTTGCTATTTGCATAATGTGACTAGCACTAATATTTTCATGGTACATTTTAAAATCTGGAAGGCTTAGACCTCCTTGTTTTTGAAGTATTAGTTTATCATAACTAATTCTTATACTTTTTGGGTACCATATGAATTTTTCTAGTTGAACTTTTATTTTATTAAAAAAGGTAACTGAAATTTTCATAAACATGGCATTCAGCTGGTATAAAATCTTAGGCAATATGTTTATTTTGACAATTGAAGCTTTTGATAAGGTAGAAAGTTTAAGCTTTTCCTATTTGTTGATATTACTGACTATAGTAGTCCATGTTTTAAATATGTAGTTATTGATCATTTTTGCTTGTGTATGGCTAAAAATTATACCTAGATATTTCAAAGTATATTGCACTTTCACATTAATCTCGAGAAAATAAAATTCCTTATGACCCAGGTTGCTAAGTGGATATATAATTGACTTATTGGGATTAATTGCATAGTTTGATACTTGAGAACATTTTTCTATGGACTTTAAGATTTTGCTTAAATCAGTATTAAGATATTGAAAGTAGATATTTAGGTTGTCTGCAAAGGGTGTGTATTTTATTTGGGATATAGATACTGAAACAAGGTGGTGGTAAGTCCTCTGACTGATTAGTCATAATAATGCTTCTAGATATAAATTTAACAGGTTTGGTGAGAGTGGACAACCCTGACTGGTGCCATTTATAATTTGTATTGGGTTAGATGTTTTCTTATTGATATAAAGAGTTGTAGTTGCTTTACTATATAACGTTTTGATCATTTTTATGTTTTCTTGCGGGAATCCAAATTGAAAAAGTATAAAGAGGAGAAATTTTTCATTGACTCTGTCAAAGGCTATTGTTGCATCCACTGATAGAGTGTATTTAGGGGATTTGTCCTTGGTACAAAGGTGGGATAAAGCATCAGTGGTTAGTGTATTGTCCCATACTTGTCTCTGACTCATAAAGCCTAATTGCTCAGGTGCAATTATAAAGGGAGCTACTTTCTGTAACCTGTATGCTAGAATTGTTGAAAATATCTTTAAATCTATATTTATCAGAGCTATAGGTCTGTAGTTGTTTGGATTAGTGGAGTCGGTATTTGGTTTTGGGATAAATATAGTTTTAGAATTATTCATATAAAGGTCTGATATCCAAAATTTTGTTATATGATTGTATAGTTTTAAAAGTATTGGTGTTAATTGTTGCTTGAAATGTTTATAGGATTCTGCCACATATTCATCAGGACCAGGAGCTTTTCCAGGTTTTAGCTTCTCAATAGCCTTTTTTACTTCATCTTCTGTTAATGGACTTTTTAGACTTTTAGAATGAGATTCATTAATCTGAGAGAATTCTAAATTATCCTCAAAGTTTCTGAAAAGGTTGTCATGTATATGGTCTTGAGGGCCATAGATGGTTTGAAATATTTCTTCAAAAGCCCTTATTATTTCAATATCTGAGTTGAAGGTTTAACCTTTATATTTTATCTCTTGTATTTTACATGGTGGGAGTTCTTACATTGATAAGTCTTGCTAACAATTTGGAGGGGGTCTGAGCCCATTATGTATATTTGTATAGCATTCTAAGTTCTGTGAATGTATATTGTTGTGTTATAGTCTCATTTAACTGTTTTTGTAAGCTTGCCATTTGTTTCTCAAGAGTAGATGATTTTTTTTTGTAATTCTAGTTCAATTAGTCTTAACTTGCCTTTTATTTTATTTATTTTTTTCCCAATTTAGCTTCTTATAAAATTATGCTTTTTGAATCAGGGTACACCCTACCTGTGGTTTTAAAGGCTGCCCATTGAATATCCAGAGGAGTATCCTTATTTGCAAGGTTTTCATTTAATTGAATGAGGGAGTGTATAATTTCTTGTTCCACTTCTTTAATTTTTAGCAGGTTTGAGGTTAGAGTCCAGTTTGAAGTATTGTGGCTATCTAGCTTTATTTGGTGTCATTATTATATTTATTTTTGAGTGATCAGATATTGATCTAGGTTCTGAGATATATTGCACTTCATTATCAGCACTTTATTGAGAAACTAGGAAGATGTCAATTCTTGACCAGGTCTTATAATAGGGGGAGAAATAGGTGTATCTGCTTCTTAAACTATCTTTGTTGTTAAGTTTGAAGGGATCTATTAGGTTAAAGTCTTCAATTAATTATGATTAAAAATGTTGTGGCTTGAGGTGATTGAGCGTTATTTTTTATTTGATCTATCTTTAGATGGATTTATTGTTAAGTTCCAGCCTCCACCAATTATAATCAGATGGTCTGGGTGCTTTAGTAACAAGTTATATATTTCAATTAAAAAATTGAGCTGATAGTTGCAGGGTCCATAGATGTTACAAAATAATAGCTTTTTTGTATGCTGGATGTGAGCATGTAAAATAGCACCATCTACCATTTGTATCAATGAAGTTTTAATGATGTTCCCTTTAAATGATTTTTTAACTAGTATAGTTGTCCCTCTTGATGAGATACTGTCCCCAGCTGCTATTATGTGTTGAGTCCACTTAGTGTTTTTTCTGTCTCCTTGTCCCATTGCTCCATAGTCATGTGAGTTTCCTGTAAAAAGGTTATATCTGAATTTGATTTGTATATAAGGTGCATAATTAGATTTTTCTTTTTAATGTCTTGCAAGCCATTTATATTCCATGAGGCTACATTAATCATCTTATTTGATAATTAATTTCAGTACCTATATAACTGAATTATCTATGGGTGCTATGAGGGGACTATTTGGCAAAACATTGCGTGTAGTGTCTGATGTGTGTTGAGAAACAGCAGCATGAAAAGAGAAAGTGACATTTTGCTCTTTCAGAAATTCCCTATTGCCTGACCACCTACCACTATCCTCTGAAAGAGAAGGTTAATCCAGTAAGCAAGTAATATATATATATATATATATATATATATATATATATATATATATATATCTCAATCATCCAGGAGTTGAAACACCCAAACCTGGTTTAAGGCTCCTGAGAGCACCCCAGCACTACTAGGTTATAACTAATACCATACCTTTCAGCCACTGAACCAGGACTGAAACACAAAAGGTGGTGGTTTATCCATATTCATCAAGGATGCCCACACCTCCAGGTTAGTGGCGCAGCACAATGCAACAGAGATCATCCATGTGTAACTAACAATGGGCAAAACTGCAATCCAAATTGTAGCTTGCTACAGATCATCCATCATGGCCCAGGACCCCCATTCTGCATTTCTGGAGACACTGGGAAATATGAAGGTCCTACCAAACACCCTAATACTTGATGATTTCAATTACTCAAACATAAACTGGAAGAACTACTCAAGTACTAACTCCTTTGCCCAACGCTTCCTAGAATTTATAAACTCGAATGCCCTGGATCAACTGGTCAACACCCCCACCAGAGGGAACAGCATATTGGACCTGGTCATCACCAACATGGGCGACCGGTGTTCCACACCGGAAGCCAACCCTTTGCTGGCTAGATCAGACCATAGACTAATCACTCTGGATATCCACATTCCACCCCACCCCCAATCAAGGAAACCACCATGAAAAACTTTTCAAAAGCAAACTTCACATTACTTAAGATCGAGGTAGAAAGGTTCACAGCCCCCATGCTAAAGGAAAATGTTGTCCAAGCTGCTGAAACCTTTACAAAGGCACTCGAGCATCTGCAGGAATCCAACTAAAACCAAGACTCACTCCTCCAAGAAAAGGCAACCAGACTGGTGGACCCTTGTCATAAACAAGCTATACAACAGAAGGAGGAAACTAGTACAGAAAAGAGTAAAATCCCAAGAAGGAAAGACATCCCTGATCAGTATCAGCAAGAAACTACGATCCCTCATTAAATCATCCAAGGTTAGTTTCGAAAGAAAAATTGCCAGTGACTCCAAAGATAACCACAAAGTGTTCTTTAGCTATGTCAAGAACCTAAGTGGAAACTCTCAGATCTGCTCTGAGTTCATGCAGAATGGCACAAAATGCACTGAACCGACTGATATTGCCAACATTCTGGCAGACAGGTTTAGTGCAAACTTCACCCCCCTCTCACCCCCTAAAGGTCCTATAACCATACCAAAAGAATGTAGGGCCCCATCAATCACCAACACACAGGGTAAAACAGCCCTATCCAAAGCTAAAAACACAGCTTCAATGGGACCGGACGATGTCTCAGGTTGTGTCTTACAAGAGTTCCAAATTGAACTAACCCCTCACCTAAACACACTGTTCAAACTCACCCTCTCT
Source organism: Protopterus annectens (assembly GCF_019279795.1). Classification (NCBI taxonomy): domain Eukaryota; kingdom Metazoa; phylum Chordata; order Ceratodontiformes; family Protopteridae; genus Protopterus; species Protopterus annectens. The sequence goes on from NC_056733.1 coordinate 331,176,714, forward strand.
ACAGGCTAAGTACCCAAATCCCACTCCACATAGGTGGAGCCACAATGGACTCCGGGAACTATTGCCCTATAAGCCTGAATAGCCTGGTCTGCAAGGCTATGGAATGCATCATCATGGAACTCATTAACAGAGACATTGGGAACTTCCAAACCTTGGACCATACCCAGTTTTGTTTTGTTAAGGGCAGATCATGCCTCCTAAACCTGGTGGACTTCTTTGAGATGGTTACCAAGGCTTTAGATGAGGGAAAGGAGGCCCACACAGCCTACCCAGACCTCGCAAAGGCTTTCAACAGCATTTCCGATTCTAGTATTATAGACAAGCTCACCAGCTTGAACATAAACTCTTACGTCATGAGATGGGTTGCCAACTGGCTCATGGATAGAACCCACATGGTGAGAGTTGCAGGCTCTACGTCCGACTCTAAACTAGTTACAAGTGGCATTCCCCAGGGCTCAGTCCTAGGACCCCTCCTGTTCGGTATATACTTCTCAGAGGTACAGGCAAGCATAGGAGGACTATGGCTGACCAAGTTCACAGATGACTGCAAACTAGGGGCCATAATTGATTCTCCGGCTGATACAGACACCCTCCAGATGGGTCTCACTGAGACGGATACCTGGTGTCAAAATCATGGCCTCAAGCTAAATGCCAAAAAGTGCATAGTCATCCCCTTTGGAAAAAACAAAGTACCCTCAAACTACCACATAGGAGGTAGTCCCCTAAATTCAGAAGATGTAATAATGGATCTGGGGACCCAAGTAGATAGTAATCTCTCCTTTGATAATCATATTGCCAAGGTAGTTAGAAAATCCTTCTATGTGGCCCATCTAATCACAAAAGGGTTTGCATCTAAAACAAAAGAGGTTATTGTGCCTCTCTACCCATCACTCATTAGACCCATCATAGAATACAATGCCCCATTTGAGATGTACCTTACAAGACACCTGCAACAGCTGGAAAGACCACAAAAGTACCTCACCTAGAGGATTACTGGCCTCAAACAGATGCCCTATGCAGCCCGACTCAAGAAACTCCAGCTGTACTCTGTTGCATACCACTTACTCAGTGGTGATCTCTGCCTGACATACAAGGCCATGTCCAACCCAGAATTGATGGACATGCTCTACCTGAAAAAAAACAAATCCTGGAGAGCCACATGCTCTAGAGATATAAACCTCACCACAATGATAAATAGGACATGCTGGAGGGATAGATTCCTATCCCAGAGACTCCCCATGCTTTGGAACAGGATTCCAATATACATCAGGCAGAGCCCCTCACTAACTCTCTTCAAGAGAAACCTTGACGGGTGGATGGGAAACAAAAAATTTACCCTGGGGATCACTGCAGTGGCTCTTCTGGACAGTGGCACAGGGAACTAATGGCTCTGCTGGACAGAGGCACAGGGAACTAATCTAAGGGGATGGCAAAAGCCAACACATTCTGGCTAGGCTTATAAATGCCCTTGGGCAGATAGCCTAGTACTTACCTATGAACCTATGAACCTATACAATTTTAACTACATACAGTAATTATTTCACATTCCAAGGAACATCACAACTCTACTAGGATAAACACCACCCAGCCCGCAACTTAAGTGTGAATAACATAAGCATTACTAACTCAATCAGGAATTACGGATAACTTGTATCTTGTAATATTCATATTTCAGCATATTGGTATAACCTCGTAAATCGTTATAATTGACTAACTGTGCTCTTTTGTCCACATTTTCTTTTGGGTATCTAGATAGTTTAGGGTTTAAAACAAGTCTTGGTAGAACAATAGACTCTATTGATGAAGAATATATCAAACACTAAAGTAAGAGCATATGCTATATACCACAGTTCTTATGATCCCCCTACGCAAACAGAGAAATTTAACTCCAATATATGCTTCATGTTAAAATGCACTACTTCTAGTATCCCAACCATTATGTGACCTTCCATGGTTCTCCGGCTACTAACCCAAAGGAGAGAAGAAAAAAAAACTGTTGTATAAACACAAAGTCAATGTTATTTGCAAGAATATGGCAGGAAAGTCTCCATAGCGTAATGCTTCTTTTCTGCATGAACAGTATGTTGTGCAGATATTACATTTGCAGTAGCTTTTTCCTTTCTATTCCTGTTTCAGTCTTATTTTCTTCATTTCCATCATCCAAACTATCAACTAATTAATATAGTTTCTTTTTCTATAGGTGTCTTTTAGATCCTACTGCTAGTTATTTATGGGAAGATGTGCAGTACCTGTGAGTTTTTAAAGCTTAAAAATGTTCTAGTTCATTAGATGCTGCTGTCCCTCGGTTTATAGCCTTGTATTATTCCAATTTACTTCCTGGATGTCATTCTGCTCATTCTATTGGCTCTCCTAGTATATTCACATTGCTTGTTCTTCTTTTCTGTATCTTATTGGCTGCAGTAGACTTGATTTGGCTCTGACATCACTCTGTGGGTTAATTTATGTGTGTGACGCAAGTTCAAAGGTCACAGGACGTCTGAAGAGGCTCAACTTCCTAGAAAAAACATCCTTAGAATGTTGCAATGGAAAGGAAAGCCCATGGAGACTTTTTTTCTTACAATTTAGAGGTAAGTACTTTCAGAAACTTTAAAAAATAAGTAAAAAATACTAGCGACACCTGTATTAGTCATATTTAAGGTAGTTTACAGTCTAGATACAATTTTTAGTTCTAGTGAAGACAATTTAGTTGTTACTATTTATTATTTATTTTGGAGGGATCTCATTGAATGCTTTTAAAAAAGCTAAAGTTGCTTCATCCTTGCTTTTTGATTGGTATGTGGATCTTTTGTACTGAAATTGTAAGGAAGCAGGATACTTCATTTGGAACTTTATTTTGTGTTGTATTAAGTATGCACAGAAAGGTGATATAATGTGTCTCTGTTGCTTGATGGCTAAGGGTAAGTCCTGTGCAATTGTTATTTTATTTCCTTCCAAATAATTTGTTTTTTAGATTTGCCAGCTTGTATGATCATATTAGCATGTGTTGCATTTAGTATTCTCAGATAAATTTGCCTTGGAGCTTCAAGAGTTTGCGATTTTCTTAAGGCATCTCTGGAATCTCCCTATTGTAACATTCTGGACTAAAGCATTGTTATCCAAGAGTATATCAATGATTTATTTTATTACATTTTGTAATGAAGCTTGTTCATATGTTTCAGGGATACCCCTAATAAGTGCATTGTTGTGTCTTTATCTGGCTTATAAGTCTATTATATTTTGTTGGATTTCAGATACTGTTTTTTTCTGTGGAATTAGTTCTTCTTCAGATCTCTTCTATTTTTATTTAATTCTCTACAGCTTTCTCTTCATTTTTTCCAGTCTAGCTGGTATTTGGTCTATATTGCTTCCAAAAGCATTTAGTTTTGTAGAAAAAGAGTGTATTTCTTCTTGCAAGGGTGTTAAAGCTGCCTTGAGTTCTTCCATAAAGAGGGGTTGTTCTGACTTCATTTTGGAAGTCTGTTTTCGCAAGTCATGTTGCTGCTTTACAGTTTTTTGTCTCTTTGTACAAACTTCTTTCTCCGGCGAGGTTATTTGTGAAAATCTTGTTTTTGATGTTTGAGCTTCCATTGAGTCCATGGTTTTATATTTATCAAGAGTTTATTTCTTTAGATAGCTTCCTATGAATTTCTGCTGAGGCCTGAACTACTTGCAGAGAATTCCCAATCAGCACATGTTGAGCTTGCAGATAAGTATATAATTCTTTATATTTTTTACAAATCTGTAGCAGAGATAAGTTGTTGTTTAGTATATCACAGTATCATCTGTCTTTTGATGATTTAGCAGAGTTGCTGATGCCATGATGAGGTTAGATTGTAGATTTTTGTCAGGAGATGACCGAGAAGTGTGCTTCCTAGCTGGCGGCTATCTTGGAATCCTGAACTGGATTTGCTGGCCAGCAGATTTGCTATATCTTCTGGTCGAGTATAGGTGATGCCATCTACAACTAATTCTGCACATTGCTGGGTGTTGCCCTTAAGACTGTGGACATAACTAAAAAATGTCTTATGGTTATCCTTAGCTTTGGAGGCTATTTTTACCTCAAAGTCTGCATTCAGAGACTTGACTAGTTTCCTGATTCACTGCTTTAGACTAATGAGGGACTTTTTGCTATGTTGTGCACATTCCCTCTTACTTCTCAACAGGATTTTCTTTCTTTCATTTCTTGTACACTCTATTAATACCAGAGGTTCATCACTGTGTCTTGTTTTTGTGGTATGACCTGTGTTCATTGTACTTTGGTACTGTTGTTTATTTGTAGTTGTTTATATGGTCATACAGAGCTTTTCTGCACTCCTCTGTGTAGGTTTCTGTGTTTTGTGTATTTGAGAGAGCTTGAAGACTAGCTATGCCATCCTTTAATAGGGGGTAATTTACCTTATAGAAGTTCATAAAGTTTTTTGGGTTTGGTGGAGGGACTAGTTTTGCATTTATTTCAAAGGAGACCGCTTTGTGATCTGGTCTCAACATGAAGGACATCACACTGGGGGAGGAGGTTCAGTGCTATCCCATATTTGTGAGCACCAGATCTAGGATATTATTTCCCCTGGTGGGACCTCAGACTAGCTGCTCCAGGGCATTTGAATTTACAAAGTCAAGAATTCTTTGGGCCTACATGTCACTGGTCCTAAATACCTCCCAATTAATGGAGGGGTAGTTAAAATCATCCATGTGTATGGTACTGGGCTGGTTGGTGAGTGATTCTAATTACTTCAGGTATGATGTATGGGTCTCTTGGTTCATGGTGGGTGACCTGTAGCTAGCAAGTATACGGTAATGGATATTTCCCATGGTTAATTGGATATGAAGTAGTTTAAACATGTCATATTGTTTAACCAGCTTTGAGGTGCGCTTATCCTTGATGTAGATAGATACACCTCTGCCTTTTGCTCTTTCATGTTCACTGGATGGTCAGAATGTATAAAAGCATTACAGCCATGCACTGCTGGAGTGCTTTCCATGGCTTTGAACCATATTTCAGTAACTGCATAGATATTAGCATTCTTCAGGGTAAGAAGAGCTTTTAAGGAGTGTAGTTACTTTTAAGACTGCTAGCATTGAGTAATAACACCTTTAGCATGTCGTGAGTAGCTTTTGTTATGCTGGAAGGTTTGTCTGTTTGACAATGCCTAAAAAGGGCACTATAGGGGTTCATGGTGTTTTGTCCAATATCCAAAAGCCTAGAGGTGACAGGTAAAGACCATCCCTGGCAAAGCAGCTTGGCCATTTTAATGCCGGTTTTAAAGGTATAACCCCATTAAGAACAGGGGTTTTATCTGCTGCTAATTCAATAATTAATTTCATTTCATTGAATTCTGTATGATTAACTATATCCCCACCCCTAATGTGACTATACATAATTTGTAAAACCATAAACCTGAATATATGGCCATAATTTTTTGTATATGCTGATAAAGTGCATTATGCTCATTTTTCAACCTTATGGATGACAAATGGTTAAGAATCCTATTTTTAACATACAGTTCATTTTTCCTATATACTCACTTCCTAAATATTCAGTATATACGGAGCCAACACTAGGTATGAAAGTTAACCCCTTATTTAAGACATATAATTGGTCCTCAGATAATACAAACTCTGACAGATTATATACAATGTTATCACAGTCACCAGTCATGTGGAAATCCTCAGTTTCTTGGCCTCCCTATGATTTGAATAACTTTGCTTCAGATCTGTCTTCTTCTCTGGTACCAGTAGTGAAGGAAAAGAAATCTCAGGTCTCTTTTCTGATATTGAAGTCTTGGGCCGTGCACCTATTCATGCCATCTCAAACTCCATATTGGCGTTCTCTCTCAGCCCATACATCACATCAGCTGATCCCTCTCTGACTTGTTCATGGGTTGGTGGAGTTTCTGACATACAAAGCTCCTCCCTGGTTGCCATGGTGATATTACACTCAAAATGTTTAGCTGCCAATTTCCTCACATCTAGTGCAGTTCGCACATGATTTTCTTTGCTAGCCAAGGGGGAGACTAGAAGAATGAGATGTTTTTGCACATTCCGCAGGATGTAACCTTTCACGTGGCCATGTAAAAATGTTGTCTTGCATAAAGTCTCGATAATCTTTAATAATATTCTTAGTTTTAATTTGTTGTAATTTAATATTAAATGTAGGCACAGTACAAAAAAATCTTCTCTGTTGGTATAATAATCTTCTTTAAAATCAGTCTCTGTTTTCCTCTGTAAGGATTCTATTTTCTTACCAAAGTGCTTTCTTGTAGTCAAAAAAAAACTCCAACAGCAGTCACATATAGGAGAAACTAGTCTGCAAATTAATGCATTGCCACTGTGCTAGCAGCTCTGGAGAAGTTCCCCCCTGTGTAGGCATACATAATATTCAAAGGCCCCTCAGAACTATTTTATGCTGCAAACATGCCTTCAAGTGATGCCTCTGGCATTGTAAGCATTTCAGTTTCATAAGGTTGTTTTGTAATTCATTCAATAATTCAGTGAACACCATTTACTCATTATGACTAGGATCAGCATCTGTTTGTCTCCCAGCCAAAGCACAAATATCCAAGTTTAACAGAGGATTAAATGTTGATGTTACAATCCTCCTTACCCTCTCCATCAAATTGTTATATTGTTTTTGGGGATGATAATCAACTCTATTTCATTACTCCATTGCTCAGCCGTGTATGCGAAGACCTCAAAACCAGAATATATCAAACCAAAGAACTGAAAGTCTTCCATCAAAGGTCTACTGCCCATAACCAGTCAAATGTAAAACGATAAAAGAAAATAAAGGCAGTATATCACCTGGTTGATTAACACTTCTGTATTTTAATAAAAGCACATATAAAATCCAAAAGTCAAATTGGGAAAACACAGTCATTTTTAACACTGACCAAAATTGGAGGGAGTCACTGTGTTTTTATGTAAAGTTTGTGGATGTCATTCTTTTTTATGAAAAGGTGAATCCTTTGAACTGGAACCATTTGTGGGATATTTGGAATCAAGTACTAACTTCCTAAGGTTCACTACAAACTTCTCAGAACAACAAATAGATTATTTGGATGTTCATCTTGTGAAGGATGGTGGAGACATTATGTATACATCCTTGTTTAAAAAGAGCTGTTGGAAGAACAGCCTATTAGCATTCAACAGCATGCATCCAAGGTATACATTTAATAGTTTGCTAAGGAGTCAGGTTGATAGAATCTCCCAGATATGTACAGATGATACACAGTTTGAATGGGAGATTATGAACAGGAGATTATGTAAGTGGGGTTATAACAAGAAAATGGTCAATAGAGTAATAAGAAATAGTAAACAGACTAGGATGGGTAGAGCGAAACCTTGGTTTTCAGAACAAATACAACAAGGAGGCCCTATAATAAGGAATGGGCATACATCTGGCAATAGGGGTGATGATATGCTTGTAATGTTAACTTATAGCAATAATGTAGGGTGTGTGTGTGAAATTATAAAACAAAACTGGAAAGTCCTTTTAACAGATGAAAAGATAGGTGGTATATTGGGACACAGCCCATCCTTTGGTTTTAGGAGAAATAAAAATTTGAAAGATTTACTTTGTCATGAACATAATAAAAATAAGGACGATAGACAATTATCCCAATGTAGGGAGACTTTTAAGTGTAGACATTGTAAGGCATGCCATATATTATTGAGCACAATCAGTTTGTACATCCTCTAACAGGAAAATAATATTATTTTAATAAGTATGTAGATTGTAAAACACGCAATGTGGTCTATTTAGCCAAGTGCCAAGACTGTACCTCTTTTTATATAGAAAAAATGAACTGTTTGTTAAAAAATAGGATTCTCAACCATTTCTCATCCATCGGGTTGAAAAATGAGCATAATGCACTTTATCAGCATATACAAAAGAATTCTGACCATGTGTTCAGGTTTATGGTTTTACAAATTATGTATAGTCACATTAGGGGAGGGAATATAGTTAATCATACAGAATTCAATGAAATGAAATGGATTATTGAATTAGCAGCAGATAAAACCCTTGGTCTTAATGGGGTTATACCTTTAAAACCGGCATTAAAAAGAAGGAGAATGCAATACTGAATTTTGATTAGATAGTGTTTTATTTAAAATCGTGCTGTTGATTATGTTTGTTATATGATGAAGGGCTTGGACCCGAATGTGTTCCCCGAAAGCGCTCATGACTTTTTGACTTTTGGATTTTATATACGCTTTTGTTAAAATACAGAAGTGTTATTCAGCCTGGTGGTATACTGCCTTTATTTTCTTTTATTGTTTCATATAGTCCAAGGAGGTATGTCTCAGGTCATTCTTGTTCACCTGGGCTATGACTGAGTCAGACTGGTACTTAGGTGTAAGTGACCTGAGTACTTGCATGATCTGGTGGATCCTGGCCCTTGACAGACAACTGATTGTAACTTTCTCTTTATCCAGTCTGGTAAGATGGACACCAGCGTACCTCACAATGGAGTCTCCTATGGTTAGAATATTGGGGTGTGAAGATTATTACCTGATGGGCTTGATAGCTGAGATACAATGAGATGTGCTTTTATGTGTTGTGATAGGAATTGTCTTGTTTCAGAGCATATGCATGCAGAGTTTCTGAGGCCTGTGCTTGAGATGCCTTTGAGGTTTGAGTTAGTTACATGTGAGCACATCTGTATATGTGAGTCTGTGTGTATGGTCCTTTGTGGGTGTGGTGAGTGATGTGTGTGAGTCACTGACAACCTGTTTGTCACTTTTTGTGTCTGTATGTGAGATCTAACCTCCTGTGTCAATGTGTAACCACATTTCTCACATACCATATACATCTGTTTGAGAATTAAGTGATTATCAGTGTACATAAGGCAATTGCTACCTTGCCTCAGAATGCCCATGTCCACCAAGCTGGATGCAGAGATAGCAGAAAAGTACCCATCTATGGATGCAGGCCCTAATGTGTACTTAAAAGGATAGGAGTGGAGGGTGTTTTGTAACTGGACTAGGGAAGGTTGCTTACTTGGTGTAATCTGCAGCTAGCCTATCCAGTGATGCTGCCAGGACACAAATGTGATGTTCTCTGAGCAGCAATAGTCCTAGGTGCTGTAATAAGGTAAGGTAGACTTAAATATTCCTACCTAAATGTGTAAATGCTTCTCAGCACTTACTACCACTAGATGAATAATCCCAGTCCTCTTAATGTAAAAGCACAGTAAAATTTTGTCTAGAATGACATGCTACCATAAACAAACTTAAACTTAAGGAAAGCCAATAAGTAATTCAAGATAACAGCAGTGTACTTTAAACAGGTCATAAAAGTATGACTATTCAATAAAAGTTCTTCGCTTTATAAAAATAAGCCAAGAGCCTCTCAGTTGTGTAGAATAATAAAGTAAGCTGATTTATAAGTCCTCTGGCTAATATAATAACTACATGCAGGAATCTCTAGTGTGTTTCTCCATCTATACAGACCAGGCTGCCACCCACTGTCATTAGATGGAAAATCCTCTGTCCTCTTGATTCAATAACACAAAAGAGCTGGCTATAGTGTAAAAATAAACTACTTTAACCAGCTAGTTAGATAAAGAATTCAGAGCACGTAAATTAGTAGAATAGACAATGAGTCAAAAATGCACTCTTTTCTTTTTTCAAAATAAGCACAAGGAAAGGAAAATAAATAAATCAAGATATCAACAGCAGTGGAGAAAGGGAGTAGCTTATAAAGATAAATTTACTGTAAGGATGGGCAGCTTAAAAATCAACAAGTTTAAAAAGCATGTCAAGGAAAGCGAAGGTAGGTGAAAAAAATAAACAGCAGGAAGTCACCAACAGTGCTTGTATTTTTTGCAGGCCTTAAGTCTTATCAGAAAAGACAAGGCCACAGATATACTCTGTGTATTTAAATATAAATCAAGAAACAAATTAATCAATGAAAAAAAAGTGAAATGAGCAGCCTGGGTAATTTGTCTTTCTGCAACACTGAACAAAAACACCAGGTCAAGCAGATTTCTCAAAATCAGAAAACAAAATGGAACAAGTAAAACAGAAAGCAGGTCTATCAGTTTAAATCACACCCCTGGATTAATGAATCCTCCATGTAAGACTAAATAAGTCTTACTCGGCGGCTGCAGTTGAACGGTATGACAACAGCGTGCCATGAATAATCATGAGGGCACGCTGACTCAACCCCAAGTCTAACACGGACCATGTAGGCAAGCAGGGGGCGTATCCGACTGCCGAGCAGTGTAAAGGTCCACACCTCTGCAGGTGTGTGAAATGCAAAATGTCAACACACAAGAGTGAGTCCGCTCAAATGTCCATGTACTCAACACCACATTCCCTGACATTGTAAACCCCCAGCACAGTTATAAAAAGTAAAACACTAATGTTTTATTTTCTAATTCCCGATATAGCTGCCCGTATTTGCAAGTGGGTGCATGGGTGTGCCCATTGCTTAGCTGCAGTTAGCAATCTCGACATGGAAGAGCATAATAAGGAATGTGTATGCAAATTGCGCCAAAAAGTAATAGCGTAGTGGTAGAGCGTTTGCACAAAGAGGAGGCATTCACGGTTCGAGGCCCATCACTCCCCTTCCTATTTTATGTTCAAAATGAGTATATGAAATAAGTCCTGACAGATATGATAAAACTTTTACTAAAAAGCATTGAAATGGCCTATGTATCAGTGAACAAAATGTCAAGTTATAAAGGAACCTGACATATAATTGTCTGCAGTTAAGCAGCGCTTTACCCAGCGCAATGTAGATGCCCATAGCTAAATCGCGCTTTACCCACTGCAATTGGTTTGCATGGAGGTGCGCACCGCGCCAACCTGTGCACCATCGGGCAACATGGAGCAACACAGAGCAAAGTTGCTTAAACACAGCCATGCCTCCTAACCTGTCTGGACAGTAGTAAAATAAAAAAGCAATGATAAGATTTGAACCCAGGACACTGTGCACCATAATCAAAGTACTGAACCACTAAGCCACGCCAGCTTAGGATAAACATCCACTGTTAACATATATATAGTAATAAATGTTAGATTAACCATTGCTAAGCAGGTCTGCAGTCAGCCGAGAATATTCAAAAATGGCCAATCACAGAAAAGTGCGGGAAATGCGGCATATTTAAGCTGCATAGGTGGGATTACTCGCCATAACTGATTGTAGCTCCCATCTGCAGTTAGAATGTCTGGTGCTGGAGAGGGTACACACTTTAGAGCGCAACACTGGGGCATCGAGGAGTCAAGATACATGGTTTGGCTCCTAGTCCATCAGCATGAGACTCGACTCCTGCAGGGTCAGTTCCAAGGAATGGAGTATAAGGCAGAGGCTTGGAACCGGTTGGCTCATGAACTCACCAGTGCCACAGGCATCCCTCAGACTGGTGAGCAGGTCCATCACCACCATGCAGACCTGAAGAGACAGAAGCAGGACCTTCTGAACCAGTGGATCCAGGAGGCCCGTCATATGCATGATGCCCCACTACTATGTAGGTAGCCATGGAATGCAGTATGTAAGACAAGCTAATATAGTCTAAATAATGGATAGGTATGTCTCAATATCCCTTAATTTACTCCACAGCTGCAGGTGTTTGTGCTATGAATCAGCAAGCCTATGCAGATAGGCTGCTAAGTATGCACCACCAGGCAGGTTAGTAAATATTCTGCATGTATTGTTATATAATATATGTGAGAGAGCATGACAAAAGTGTCGTATCCCAATAATACAGCTATCAAATGTCCTGAATAAATCCTCTGCATGTACTGTTATATAACAAATGTCAGTGAGCCAGAAATAGAGTGTACTAACCCAGCAATCAAGGTAAAATAAGTGTGGAATACTATCTCTGCATGTACTGTCATATACTATAAGTGAGCAAGCCTGAAAAAGGGTGTTGTAACCTATCAATAAAGGTATAATTTGTCCTGAATAGGTCTCCTGTATGCACTGTAATATGAAATAAAGGAGAGCGCCTGTAGAAAAGAGTGTTTAATGTGAATAATAAAGGTATAATACTTGGAGTGTGTCTGTGTCACTTACTTTGAAATGTTGTTGTACCCTTGCATTAAATAAATAGTACTGTTGTATTAGGTGCTGTCAACCCCCGGTTGTACAGTCCCATATGAAGTGGATGAATGACGTGCCAGTAGCTGTGAAGCATATAACATTAATTCCCTGAATAAATTCTCTGCATGTACTGTTATATAACAAAAGTCAGAGAGCCAGGAATAGAGTGTAGTAACCCATTAATAAACATAAAATAAGTCTGGAATACTATCTCTGCATGTACTGTCATATAAAATAAGTGAGCGAGCCTGAAAAAGAGTGTTGTAACCTATCAATAAAGGTATAATATGTCCTGAATATGTCTTCTGTATGCATTGTAATATCAAATTAAGGGGAGAGCCTGTAGAAAAGAGTGTTTAATGTGAATAAGAAAGGTATAATACTTGGAGTGTGTCTGTGTCAGTTACTTAGAAATGTTTTTGTACCCTTGCATTAAATAAATAGTACTGTTGTATTAAGTGCTGTCAACCCACAGCTCAGCAGTCTCATATAAAGTGGATGAAGGAAGTGCCAGTAGCTGTGAAGCATATAACAGTCCTCAACCGTTGTTAAATGGCTGTCATGCATAGGTAAATCTGGCACATGAGTAACTTGTCAAGGTGTTCACCAGAAATGTGAGTGTGCTACATGAAATGTAGGGTTCTGTAGAGAATTAAGTGAAAATGTCACGTGAACACATCCAGATGTGTAGATATATTAATATACAAATAAAATACAAGTATGTAGTAGTAACATCTGCAGCTTGGACAGTTACTATGTCAGATATATGTCAGGTATATAATGAACTAGCCATACCCATTACACAATCTAATGCATGCTGTCTAGTGTAATAATACATGTAGGGAATATACACCTGCAGTCAATAGGAATGTAGTGTAGAGTAAAAGTACTAATAATATGTTAATGGATTTTTCTTTTTACCCCCTACTCCATGTGCATAAACAATGCAATTCCACACTTCAATGGGTATGTGTAATCTCATAACATTTGTTGGGACATATGTCCTATTGTTCAATAAAAATCTGTTTTTACTTTGATGCATGTGCCCTGTTCAAACACCACAATCTTGGTGGCCTGTTGCCACCAATCATCCCTGCATGCTGTTGCAATGTCCACTGTTGTTCAATATATGCATGTGTTATGATTGCTGTTCAACTGTTGTAACCCTGGTGCGTTGGGTTAATGGGAATATTACTGCATGCTGTTACAACTAATTTTGAATGCTGTTGTCTATGTTGTAATTAAACACACCTAATCACAGAACGTATGGGAAGGCTGGTCCCAGCGGACCCACATGTCCCTCCTCAGCTGGCGATTGCACCTGGCACCAGCATGTCCGCTGCCCAGCCTGGGCTACCCTCCTCCATTGGTCCTGTGCCACCTTTGGGTGGAAGCACTGCAGGGGATGGGCTCACCTCCCCTGCAAGCGTGGGCGGAGAAGGGCCACCTGTCACCCTCCGAGGGGTCCGGGTTGTGGTGCGTAGGGAGACCCAGCATTTAGTCGCTGATCTCCTATGCCAGCTAGAGGCAAGAGTGGCGTGACTTACAGGTGAGCCTGCCCCTCCTACGCAGCCCCCAGCACAGCCACCCTCGGGTCTGTGAAGGTTCAGTGGTGACTGCCCATGGGTGGGGATCTCAGTCCCACTGTTACCATCTGTGGGCTCATGGGCTTGTGATTTCCAAACATCCATTCCCGTCAATTGTGTTCACCCACCCCATGTGTCATACTGCACCTCTGTATGCGTCTTGTTTGTCTTGTCTGTTTAGCTCCCCAACCTACCTCCCCAAAAATACTTACTTCCCCTACCTCACTTTCCACTCTCACCTGAAATTAAAAAAAAAAAAGGGCAATCTGTACCCACAAAAAAAATTACGCCCCATACATAGCTGCTAATCTCGCACACATGTCCGCTGGACATGTAAACTGATAATTATAATTGGCAGTACGACATACTTTGTTGTCGTCACCCCTCTCCCAGGTGTGGAAGGATTCAAAATTACGTCAAAATGCATTGCATATGCACAGCTGTAGCTGTTAAAGAAATGGGCAGCTATGGACCTTCCCTACACCCGTCCTGCACATGCCGAGCTTGTTTTCCTACTGTCTTTCCCTCTTTGTGCCCCCTTTTTCACCACTTTCCTATCTCCCCATTTTCTTTTCTTTCAAAGAAATTAGCACGGGGGTTAGCGGGAGTAAGCACTTTTAAGCAGTAGTAAGCGGGTTTAAGCGAGTGTGCGCATGTGTGCACTTAGCTAAGCATCGCTAAGCATCTTGCAAACCCGCACAAACCCACTTACAACTGCTTAAAAGTGCCTTAGTCACTCTATGTCAGGGCCCTTGTTCTGCTCATCAGCAACATAAAACAACTCTGTCAGTCTCGAACCCCAGACCATGGACACACTAGACTGCATGAAGCACAACTAAGCCACAGCAGATATACAATAACCTGTTGCTGAAATAAATATATCATGCATTACAATGAGTGAATGTAAAGGAAAAATAGGAAGGCCATAACACAAAGCTTGTTCTGTGGATCTTTACCAGCAATAGTTGTGGAATTGCATTACATGACTGTGATGTGAGAAGCAGCCATGCAAGCAGCAAATAATGTTACAGAGGCACTTTACAACCCCCGCACAGTATCAAAGCAGGACAAACAGTGGCATATCTGATTAGGACAGAGGCCATACCTAGTAACTGTGACTACTTTTCAGGGATGTCCCTGATTGTGAAACATATTTTAGCTGTGTCCCTGTGAATCCCTCTGAAAAGTACTGACGTCAGTCAGAAAGGTGGGGTATTACACAATGAATACTGACAATAATAACAGTAGACACAGCCCGTACTTCATAAAAGGAGTACTAATCCATATGCACTGCTTCACTCAAGTCTACACTTACTGTCCCTATTATGTGTAAGGTGCACCTCACTTTTAACTACCTATCCCTGACTCCATGAAAATATGTATCTGAGTGTTTAATAGGCCTGGCAGAGGCACAAACACACAGGCATATAAGCTATTCCGCTGTTACACACTCTGCAAATAGCTTTGGTAGGACCCCCACAAGCATACCCTTATGTAGGAGTACAACACAGAAATACCAAAGGATGTAGTGATGTACTGGTAGCAACTGCCTGTAACAATGCCATTGTAACAGTCCTGAAAACACCTGTGAGTTGCACAAAGAATAACAGTGTAACTTCTGGCTAACATCTGGATAGGTTCACAGTTGTGAACTATGCAGACAGACCACCTGCCTTGATAAACTAACAGGTACACACCAATCCTTTAAGTCCAGTAAGATAATATTCACACAATAATACATAATGCTCTCTGTATGCAAGCATCCCCCCCCGACAATTAAAATATACTTGTGTGTTTAGGGTCTACCAAGGGTGTAGGTAGGCATACTCAGTACTGGAATTGTCCAGTTGTCCTAATAACCCTGTGCTAATGTCAACAATAAAAAACACAAACCCTGCAGAAGTGAGTACATTAATATTCACAGTATAACAGTTCACAAACAGTTCATGTGCCAAAAGAATAGTTCTCAATAACTACATTTGTATGACAGTTAATTATATGAGTACAAAAGAAACTACATAGTCACATGAATGTTGTGTAAGCATTTGTAGGGGTGAGTTAAACTCTACACTGATAGCTCTGTACTGGAAGTAGCAACAGTCAGGTCTGAGTACAACATGTACATCACTGTCTACACCTCTAGCTTCATTTATAAGACATATACCAACCTTCTGACTTACACAACAGTGTCCACAGCAAACAAGCATGGGCCCCACTCTGAAAATATGAAAGGGCTACGCCTACATACCTTAGCAATTTATAGCATTGGGTTGCTATGACAGTGAGTACTGCAATTACCACTCAGCAGGCTGTATGCATTTACCAAATGCTGGGCAACAATTGGTGCAGAGGGCATCACATGCACATGTGCAGATACCTATAAAAGCAGATAGTACTTGCTATCCCCACATGCAATCATTACATTGCACGTTCCAGATAGTGAACAACTCCAAGCAGGAAAAAAAATAAATAAATAAAAATTCAAAACAAACAACAGTATGTTTCTGTACTTAATAAAAACAAAAACATCAAAGCATATACAGACAGACCTGAAAGGGACATACAGGTATGTAACAGTTTGTAGTTACCGGCAAGTAGTAGATGTTTATGGTTAGTACTGTAGATCCTCTGAAACATGCATATGTGGCATCAGTAGGTATGTATGCACTGATGCCATGCATAAGTATTGCCATTGACAAATTGTTGTGTAGCTGTGTGCAGTGGGACATAAGTGTGACATTTGTAGCTCAGCAGTACATGTCAAACATCTGAACATGTTATCTATGGTCTGTACAGTACTGCATTTAATGGCAGTTTGGGGGAGTACTGCAAACATCTATATAAACTTGGATGTCACAGAGTAAGACATGCATGATAGTCACATAATGTGTAGCTTAGCATTGGCAACTGCTGTACCAGGCTAGTATAGTAATGTATCATTTGCAGCTATGTATACCCTTGTACTATTACTGTATGCACACATGTGACAACTGTCCATGTTGTAGCAAGGCCCAACAGGTCATCTGTGAGGTGTATGGACTTACAACAGTGTGGACCTTGTGTCTGTATGGCACACACATATGTCGAGATACATGTGTGTCTGATTTATAAGCATCTGAAAATGTGCATAGAGCAAGGGACATACTGCAACTGTTTGTGAACTGCGGACATTTATATGTTGGTGCAGGTTGTTATGTGCATATATATATATGTAGGTTGTAGTGTGTGTCAAACAAGACAGCATACAGTGCTGGCATATGACATGTGTTGTTCAAACGCCATGGGTATGAATTGTTAGGTATATAGTCTTCCAGATAGGGGGTCCTGCTAAATATATATGGGCTGAGAACACCTTCCATGCATTCCGCACAAGACTGTGCAATATCATTACATAACTGTGTCCCCCTCAACCTGTGCATAATTGATATTCCCACCATGAAAGGTGGACTGTATATGTGCCGATATGCATATCTTTGTGTACACCAGTGGATGTTCAAATGTACGCTCCAGCTGAATGTTGTACATGTATTGCCATCCCTGTTGTTAAAAGCCCTGTACCCATGAACTAACACATAGGTGGTAGTGTATTCAACACCGAAGGTGTGATAAGAGACTACGGGACACAGGTGGACAGTAGTGTCCCTAATGATGATCACTGTGCCACACTAGTCATGTAAACCTAGTACAGTCCACATGTTGTCAGTAAATGTGTGACATCCATGGAAACAGAGGTCAGTGTTCCACTCCACTCATCAGTCATAACACCCATCATAGAGTACAATGTCCCTGTTGGTATGTACCTCAAAAGACATCCACAGAAACAGTAGATGCCAGACACATACCTCACAAAGTGTATTACCGGATTCCAACAGATGCCCTATGCTGACTGTCTTACAAAACCACAGCTACACTGTGTCGCATACCACCCACCCAGAGGCTACCCCTGCCTAAGATACAAAGCTAATGCAAACACACAGGTGTTGGGCGTGCTCCATGTAAACAGATGGAACACCAGACAAGATACACATTCTACTGATCTACACCTTGTAATGTAAAAAGCAGAACATGCTCGACTGGCACATTATCATCACAGACACATACCATACTGTGGAACCAACTACCTATCAACAGCATATGAAGGTCCTCATTAGCAGTTGCCATGAATAACCATGATGATTGCATGTGAGATAGGAAACACAACCCGGTAATCACCCCTGTGGCTCTGCATGACAGGGGCACATGAACCTACATTACATGGGTGTTGTAGTGCAGGGTACCATATGTCTAAGCTTCCATAGGCCCTATGGATAACAGCCTATCAGCTACCTAGGACACGATACACACACGCATGTACCTGTTGCATCACATGCTATGTGAGGTTGACTGTGTGTGATGGAGAATGTGTATGCGAATGTGTCAATGATGTGCATATGTGTGATAGCCTAGTGGGAATCTGTGTATACCATGGTATGTAGTGTTGTAGCTGTAGTGCCATCAAAATGTCTGTATGCTATTGCCAGGCAGGAAAAGCAGTATGGCATACGTTGTGACGTAGTCCCATGGTGTCGACTGGAGTGTGCCATTGTAGGCTGAAGCAGTACATGTATGCTTATTGAGTGTTAACACTAGTGAATACAAGTCACGTATGGACTGTAGTACTACCTGAAGTTGTATGCCTCAACTGCACAGAATGGTTTATATACACATGGCTTGGTAACACACTTTTGTTTGTTACCTGTAGTCCTCACACATTACATACCTCAGGCATGAGGTTATGTAGGTGCTGACACACAGTAATGTATGGTACACAGGTAAATGTAATCTGGGTTGCCATACCTTTGTGTCTTGTAGGTATGTCTGATGTGCGTGTGGGTATGCCTGTAACATGGCCTCGGTGGTATGTGTGTCACAGGATATAGGTGCATATCTAGCAACATGTTTAGTGTAGTACAGCAGTATGCTACCTATAGTGATGAATGTGCACATATGTTACTGAGGGGTTTGCTATCAACAAGTAGTGTGGTGTACTGGTAGTACTGTAACTGTACTGTACATTGATTTCAATGGATGACAAATGTCTGTATGCATTAGCTTCATATACACCTCCTGTGGCTAGGTGTTGCATTGTGTCACATACAGTGTGCCATGTACTGTTGTATAGTCTTACATACTGGTTTCACTTTGTGGCTGTGCAGAACATGGTTTGGTATATAGTATGTGCCAGGCACTTTCAGGCAGTTGTGTGCTTAGCAGTCATATGTGGAATTAAAAGTGTGTATCTACTGACTAGGTTGCTATATATGGCATTTCATTGATGTCTATAGATTAGAATGTTGAGTGTGCCACATGACTTGCTCACAATTACTGTTTAATTGTCTTCCAGGGTTATGTCACACAACAGAAAGCCAGCCTATTCCCCTGAGGAGGGGGAAGTTATCTCAGATGCACTCACCCAACATTCTAACCTACTGTTCTCAAGATCCTGCCAGGACCAGCACGGTCACACTGCACTATGGCAGGATGTTGTCCATCAGGTGAATGATGTAGGCATGCATAACCAGACTTATGAGCAGGTACGCCATCACTGCAGTGATTTAATCAGACATGTCCTGCAGCATGCCTCCGATGTCCACAGACAACAGCTTGCCACAGGTGGTGGTGCTGCTACACATCCCCCCCTCACCAGAGTGGAAGAGCTGCTCCTCAGCATGGTGGCTCCTGGCCAACCAGTACAACATACCTGTGTCATCATGGAGGCCGGAGTCACCCAGCACAGCTATAACGAGCGTGCAGGTAACATGGCATATCCGTAGACCACTGTTATCCCAAGTCTTATAATATGCATTAATCAGATGTGTATTGTGTATGCAGAATATGTGGAGCCTGGTGTCATGCAATACTGATAATTCGGGACATTATCTGTATGCGTGTGACTGTCACCACATGTACTATTGTATAATTGCAGACTCACAGCAGCAATGCCATAGTTGTTGACACTGACATACTGTCTCATATCCTTGCAGGTCCCTCTGGTGTGATACCAAGACAGCAGACACATGCTGGTGAGTGGGCTACAGTCAATATAGCATATAACATGTGCATGTCATAGGAGAGTTGTAGGCCATATACACATGTTAAACACCTACACATAGTGCATGCTCTGCATGTTCTCTGTGTGACTATGCACTTCCCAGTGACATGAGTAGCTGACTCATACACATGCAACACACAGAGCATCACAAACAAGTGGGGTGCACTGTAGTGGACATTGTATAGGCAGAGTCAATACACATGCACACAACATACACCACTTTGTTATATGCAGTATGTGTTAATATGATATGCATGGCATATGTAGACACCTGCTGTAAGGTCATACTCCAGTATCCCATATGGAGTCAACACAGCACACATACTATACCTGGGGGTAGAGGCCTATTATGGGGTGGTGTGACACACGTCAACACACAACACAGTCATGTTAGGCAATGCTCCCTATTGAACACCTGACATGCCCATGTAACAACTGTCTGTGAACTGTTAAATGTAGCCTAAGTGGTGCAAGTCAGGTACAGCAAGATAGTTGCCAGTGTGACATGCATCAGTGGCCTTGAGTGACCACATGATGCTGCCTGATGATGGCTCATGGTACTACACTACATCCAGTTACAGTACCTGCAGTACTACACATAGCATTCATTGTTATACAACCAACAGTTGTGTGCATCCAGACATGTTTTGTATACCTATGAGTGATGGTGCACAGGACATTGGAAAGTGTTTCAGACTTGCAGTGCAATGTTGTGTCCATGTACACATGCATCAACGACACGTATACTGTTATCAGGGACTCTCTACACTCGCACTGCATGCTGTTGAGCAACACACATCCTGCATGCTGACATGTGAGATAGGACTTTTTGGCTTGTGATACTGTGCTCCACCATCAACCAGTAAAAAATATGTTCCATATTGCTGTTGGTGTGTGTGTGTCAACTTGAATGTGTAGTGTATTAGTGTGCATGTGTGCATGTGTGCATGTGTTCATGTGTTCATGTGTGCATGTTTTCATGTGTTCATGTGTGCATGTGTGCATGTATTCATGTGTTCATGTGTGCATGTGTGCAGGTGTTCATGTGTGCATGTGTGCATGTGTTCATGTGTTCATGTGTGCATGTGTGCATGTGTTCATGTGTGCATGTGTGCAGGTGTTCATGTGTGCATGTGTTCATGTGTTCATGTGTGCATGTGTGCATGTGTTCATGTGTGCATGTGTGCGAACATCCTGTACAGATGGTAAAGTGTGCTTCCTGTCTCCCTTTCACAGGTGCTGAGGTATTGTTGGATGGGTGCAGCAGGGAACCTGAGGTCACTGCCACAAATAGTGACCATGATGATACATGTGTAGTAGCACAGGCATGTTTGACAGGGTCTGTCGGTGGTCCACCAATCGACAGTACACAGCTTTCCACCCCATCTATGCGCACATATGTACTGCCATTACATCCCTCAACACCAGTGGCCTTAGGTGAGGAACAGCATATGGTAGGCATTGACCAGGAAAGTGTGGTATCTATGGCACATGCAACCCCACACAGCAGCCATGGCCAGACACCCAAAATGGTACCACATAGGCATATGTCCAGGGGTTCTCGTGGGAGCTTCGCTGGTCATAATGCCCCCGGCAGGCATGCCTGCACAGGTCTCACAATCTCAGGTATGTTCCGAGCTGTGATGCAAGTGCAGACACGTATGGAACGGTACACCAGGCAGGGACTAAGGGTGCAGAGGGCTCATAACACCACAATCAATGACAGTATCCGTGACCTTGCCGGTGCCATCCGCAATTACACTGATGTAATTGATAGACGTTGGGGGGAGACACTAGATGTCCTCCGCAATGTTATGTCCATGTGCCAGGACAGTGCAGGACGGCTGGGCCATCGATGTGGACGTAAGCCAGCAACATCATCAGCTGGCAGTTGTTGCAGATGACACCCAAGTGTCAGCCGCTCCCTTAGTGCCAGTACCAGCCCCAGCAACGTTGTGGCTGGGCTGTTGGTAGACCATCCGAGACGACCACGTGCACGTGGCTCTGGCCAGTCCCAGCAGGGAAATGGGTCCAGTCAACATCCCTCTGCCTCTGACGATAGTACACAGTCTGGCTTAGTACCCGATACTGTCAGTGTCACCCCTGCCAGGCACAGGTACTGTGTCCATGGTTGGAGACAGTGATCTGTACAGCCTGGCAGGTACAGTCTGTGGGTGTCCCACAAACTCCTGTATTTGGCAGCCACAAGGGGGTACTGTGTGCATGGAGACACACACACATACTACCAACACGTAGGGCTAACACATACACACACACACATCACATCAACACTGACCCATACTGTACTGTTGTCCCTCACACACACACACACACACACACACACACACACACACACACACACACACACACACAC
This sequence comes from Protopterus annectens, assembly GCF_019279795.1. NCBI lineage: Eukaryota > Metazoa > Chordata > Ceratodontiformes > Protopteridae > Protopterus > Protopterus annectens. Next base: position 331,198,814 of record NC_056733.1, read on the forward strand.
ACACACACACACACACACACACACACACACACACACACACACACACACACATACATGTTGATTGGATGGGTCATTGTTGGGCTCTGGAAAAACAATCACACACCCTGTGCATATGATGAAACTGTGCCACCTCCTGTCATCTTTTACATTGATGCAGGAACAGGATAACATGATGCTGATGCACAAGGTGACCTACTAGCAGTGTAGCAATGTTAGCATGTTGTGAACAGTAAAGTGTAATGATATCCTTGTAGATGTATCTGAGCAGGCATGATGCATCACAGCACTGATTATCAATTTAGCATTGTTTACACCAGTGTTAATTCCAAACATGGATTGTCCACACATGTGCCAGTTGGCTGATGTGTGTGTTACTGGCAGCATGTGTCGGGGAGTGGATGTTATGTGTGTGATGTGTACAGTACAGATTTCAAGGTGTACATTTTTAAACATGGTGGAGGTGCACTGTTTGCATGTATGTGCATGGTGGGCACATGGGAAGGGTGACATGCCCTGTATTACACAGTGTTAATACTTCATATTTTCTATTTGTGTCCAATATGCATGTCACTACACATATGTCACAACTTGGGTACACATGTGTCTATGACATGGTATGACACTATGCTGTGGGTGATACTGTTGATATATGTCATTGGTTAGCATTCTGGTAGTGTACATAACCTCAACAGCCTGAGTTTAACCAATTGTTAGATGATGTCTTGACAAGTGACACATAGCTGTTGGATACACAGTAGCATTAAAATCTTTCCAGTATTGTGCTATACCAGTTACCAGTGGTAATTACCACCACACATTCCCATGACCACTCCTGTTTGGCATGTGTCCATCCTAGGTACAAGCAGACACACTAGGGATATGTGCGTCCACATCTGGTGATGCACACAGTGGCCTACAAAGCATTCCCCGGATTAGACACTTATCCTCCACAAGGGTATCATACAGACAAATACCTGTTGGCAAACCCATGTTGTGAAGCTATGAGCCAACAATTGCATAGTCATCCACATTTACTGCACATAGTATCCTGATAGTACCACATTGGTCATAGCACACAACATGTAGCAGGGGTACCGATATGTACAAACAGCCACATGTGATTTCATCTGTACTTTGATATCCACATTTCCAAAGCTATGCTGATGTTCCTCAGTGTATCACATAAGCAATAAGGGGTCTGTATGCACATCCATGGAGTTGTTGTATACCTACAATGAGTGCCCATTATCGACAGACTGTGTTGTGTTTGAACATGTCTTTCATATGCCACAGGCATACACCCACACTCACACTATTCTATAACAACTGTCATGTGTGTGTGTGACACATATGACCTAGGGCACAGCTCACTACAGTGCCTGGACTTGTCACATACATACATATGTGAGCTACAGTCCAAGAAGCAACAGCAACAAATGTCAATGGTAACAGATGTAGTCATGTTGACAGCAGGCTTCACACCTATGAAGTGAATGAGGTCACATGTACATATATGTCTTGGCCACACAGTTACCAATGTGGGTTACATGTTAATATGTGTATTTGCCACACAGATACCTGCAGTGTGCAATACACATACTGTTGTTTTACTGATATGTCATACAGTAGTAAAAGCAAAACCCACAACACATTGCTCAACAGTGTCACACACACACACTCAGCAATTGCAGGATTCAGACCCCTACCTACCTATGTCAAGATACTAGACAGATATGCATTACCACGACGCGCCATATGCTTTACTGGGATTTTTCATTTCCACTGCTTTATTTGTGGGATACTGACATTATCAAACCGGCAAAAGGGGAATTCACCTCTTTAAATGTGTTTTCACAGTCTCCGAAAAGGCCCCTCCTCTCATAAGATTAGACCCCCCCCACCCACACAGACTTAGCATTTGCAGGATTCAAACCCCTATCTAAGTTATGACACTAGGGAGATACGCATTAATACGACATGCTATATGCCTTATTTGGGGTGTATTTTTTCCCAAAGCTGTATTTCTGGGATACTGACATCATCACACTTGGAAAAGAGGAATTCACCTCTTCTAATGTGTTTTCACAGTCTCCAAAAAGGCCACTCCTCTTAAAGGGAATCTCATACACACACAGCAATTGCAGGATTCAAACCCCTATCTAACTATGTTATGACACTAGTGAGATACGCATTAACACGACACGCTATATGCTTTATTGGGAGTAGTCATTTCCAAAGCTGTATTTGTGGGATACTGACATCATCACACTTGGCAAATAGGAATTCACCTCTTCTAATGTGTTTTCACAGTCTCCAAAAAGGCCACTCCTCTCAAAGGAAATCACACACACACACAGAAACATCCACACACACAGCAATTGCAGGATTCAAACCCCTATCTAATTATGTTACAATACTAGAGAGATACGCATTAACACTACACGCTATATGCTTTACTGTGGGGCTTTCATTCTCCTGTTATATTTGTAGGATGCTGACATCATCAGACTGGACATGGTAATGTGTGTGCACTTAGTTTTATGCAATCCCAAGAATGAACCTTGTGGGTCAGCAGGTGTGAACAGCTTGAACAGGAATCCACAATTCATAGCTTGTGTGATCTATCTGTAGACAAATTGCCATTCCTTCATATGACAATACACATTTATGCACAGATTGCTGGTTTTGTGGATACAATATGTGTCTGTGATGTTGATACAGGTCTATTCAAAGTCTATGTGGGACGTGTGTTGCATCTTTCAGTGATGTATGTCCTGGGTGGCTGCCTTGAAAACAATCTAGCAGGTTTGGGGAACATGATCTGCTCATTATCATACCACAGACGTTTGGGTTGTGTGTTTGTGGGATTACAATAGCTCTGTTCCTGACTGCAGTCATGATGAACTCCATGGCCTAGCAGTTCAGACTTCATAGGCTTATAGGACTATAGTTCCCATGGTCTGTTGTGCACACTTGTGGGGTGTACCACATGTTGCTGTAACACATTCAACAGTGTAAGATCCTGTAGAGAGTGTGAGGCTCAACAGACTGTTCAGGTGCAGGGTCTGTTTGTTCTGTTGTTCACTTATGACACATATGGGGAAACAATGTTATCCACGTGATGGGATTCATTTGGCGTTGGGAGGAGCAGTTTACACATTCTACATGTGATATCTCCTGGTATGATGATAGGGCCTTTTGTCACTGGGAGGTGGGTATGTATGTATGGGCCTGTCTGACAAGATGTCGACATTGTCAGTCAGGTACAGTTGACCCTGACTCAGGACATATATGACTGTACATTGCAATTTCTGACATAGCTGAAGGAGGTGTAATGGTTCTGTCTGTACTCCTTCACAGATAATCTTTCCAAAGCAACGAAAACCTGAACACTAAACCCCTGTTATACTCTTTTACACACTTAACACACTACTGATCTTTTGTGATCAGTCAACAGTGTATGTCATCATTATATACTGGCATGTCTAAAGGTTGGTTTTGTGTGTACTCTCCAGTCCAGCTGGTGCATATTGGAATTTTAATGCATTGTTACAACTGCCTTATGTACACAGAGAACCCTGTCCTCCTACCAACAAACTCAGATATATGTGAGAGATGCAACTGTATAGACAGACAGGAGGCTGAGCTCTCCCAAGCCATGACTGGCACAGTCTATCAGGTGGTGAAGGTAACCACACACACCACAAATCCAGTCTCACATGGACCTATGACGACAGAAAACCAAATACATTACCACACAAACACATATTCGGAGCCTCTAAATATACTCTGACTAAGCAGCAGAGACATCCAAAGCAGACACCCAAACAACTGCTAACCCACAACTATACACACATATCACATAGTTCACAAAGTCAGTGTGCCACACAGTCACTGCCCTTAGGCCTACACAGCACACCTAATACACTTGTAATAGGTGACTGTAATTGTCGGTCATACTGACATCCCACTCACCAGGCTGAACAAGGAGAAGGTCACTTTGTGCTGTCTGTCGGGTGCCAGGATCTGCCACATGACACATGCACTTTTGTCAGTCCACTGCAAGTACAAATATGGCTCCATCATTGACCGTGCTGGTGTGTAAACCCTCAGACGTTCCTCCCAGGACTACATGACAAGAGACATAGAGGAGCTCTCTGATCATGTAGCCCAGGCCAGTATGACCCTGACCTTGTGTAGCATCTTACCCTCACCAAGAATTATGTCACAGTATACAGACAAACTGATCACTTTTAACAGTTGGCTAACATATTGGTGTCATTCAAAGGGGATCCAGTATCTGTCAGCCTGGGATTACATGCTCGACATGCCACGTAGATTTGCTATGGACGCCATGTACCTGTCACCCATAGGCTTTCACAGACTGGCTAAGGCTCTTGCTGCACCCATAGTGGCTGTTTGAAGCGAGGCTCAGAAGACAAAACCACCTCCATTGATGTTACAGGGTAAAGGAAACGGAGAGTAATGCTGCTCAACAACAGATGTCTAACCCTCAGAATGCATGCACTCAGGACTCACATCAGTATGGAGACTGTCGATATATGTGCAGTAACAGACACCTGGTTCAGGCTCCCAAAAGCACACCAGCACTACCAGGTTTTACTTCATACCATGCTTTTCGGACACAAGACTTGGACCGGACAACAACAAAGGGGGGGTATCCATATGCATCATATATACACACACCTCTGGGTTGGTAGCACTGCACAAAGCATTGGAGAATGTACATGTGCAACTGACAGTGGGCTAAACTGCATTTCAGTTTGTAGACTGCTACAGTCCACACTCCCAAACTCAGGAACAACACTTGGTATTCCTAGGAACACTGGGGAATGTGAAGGTCTCTCCAAACACCATTATATTGTGTGACTTAAAATACACAAACATTGACTGGGAATACTACTCAAGCACTGACACCCTCGCACAACAGTTGCTAGGATTTATAGACTCAAATGCTATGGCAGAACTGGTCACTACAACCACAGAGGGTTAAAACATGTGGGACCTGATCATCACCAACATGGGGACTCTTTGTTCCACACCAGAGGTATACCCCTCATTGTTAAGGTCAGAACATACATTCATCTCACTGGACATACATATCCCATACACACACACACATCCTAGGTAATCTCAGTAAAGTACTTCTCATAAGCAAACATCACACTTATACAAACCGAGGTGGTATCTGACAAAGACCCTGGGACAGTGTTAATTATGGCTCAGACTACTTAATCCTTTACAAACACATTCTATGGACAACTACTGGAATGCATGGATTGTGCTATCCCAGATAACTACAAGACTCACTCCTCCAAAGGCAGGGGACCTGTCTGGTGGACCACGGCCATTAATGAGCTATACAAGGACAGGAGGAGGCTACTACATGATAGAGCACAATCCCAATCAGGAAGGCATCTCTGATCAGTACTGTGGAATAGCTACGATCACTTGTTGATTCATCTAAGGGCCACTTCTAACGGACACTTGCAACAGACACTATGGACAATCACAAGGCCTTCTTTAGTTATATCAGAGACCTGGGTGGGAACTCACAGATAATCTCTGAGTTACTGCATAATGACAAAACATACAGTAAACCCACTGACATTGCAAACATCCTGGCAAACAGGTTCAGTGGAAATGTTTCCCCATCATCCCCCCTGCAGTGCACATGTCCATCCCAACAGGGTGTAGCCTCCCTGACATCACAGATTAACAGATGAGTGCTGCCCTCTCCATAGCAGACAACACAGCATCAATGGGACCAGAAGGTGTCCCAGACTGCGGCTTACACGAGATGCATGACAAAATTCACACTCACATTATGTCACTGTTCAATATCAGAGTTACTACAGGATATGTACCCAAGAAATGGCGTACAGCAACAGTGTTCCCACTCCACAGTGGTGGTGCCACAAGGGACCCTGGACAATATCGCACTATATGCCTAACTATCCTGGTCTGCTAAGCTATGGAGCGTATTGTCATGGAACACATACACATAGACATTGTGAACCTACACACACTGGATCCTACACAATTTGGCTTTGTTGTGGGCAGATCTTGCCTCTTGCACCTGTTTTATGCCTTTAAACAGTTAACAGGTCCATAGACATACAGAGGGTTGTCGACACAGCCTACCTGGAGCTCGCACAACAGCTCAATACAATACCCCACTCGGCCATTATACATAAGCTCACCGGCTTCAATATCTACACATATGTCACAAGATGGATTGCTAACTGGATCATGGATAGCACCCACATGGTCAGTATTGCAGGTGCCATGTCTGACTATACACCAGTTACACGTGGCATCCACTCAGTCCTGGGGCCTCTCTTGTTCCGTATATATTTCTCAGACGTACTGGCTAACACAGGAGGAATATGGCTGACCATGTTCGCAGATGACTGCAAACTGTGTGCCATAATCGCCTCCACAGCTGGCACAAGCATCCTCACAAAGGGTCTCACAGAGATGGATAACTGGTGCCAGAGCCGTGGCCTGCAGATACCTTTCATTAGATGCATAGTCATCACCTTTGGTAGTAACAACGTGCCCACACATTACCACATAGGTGATGATACATCACGTACGGTGTGTGTGATTTGTGATTTGGGGACATGAATAGTTAGTACTCTCGCCTTTGACATTCACGTTGCCAATGTTGTTGGACACACCTTCTATATAGCCCACCTTATCCCATAGGGTTTTACATCTAGATCAGGTGGGGTCATTGTGCCCCTATACTTATCAGGCCCATGCTTGGATACAATGGCCCATTTCAGATGTACCTTACACAACACCTGTAGCAACTATAATGTCCACAAATGTACCGAACAAAGTGGATCTAGGGACTCACACAGATGGTATGCGCAGTTTGGCTATGGTGACCCCAGCTCTCCTCAGTTACTTACTGCCTACTTGGATGCGATCTGTGCCTGTTGTTTGAAGCCATGTCCATCACAGCATTGATGGACAGGCTCCACCTCAGGATATCAAAGTCCCTTACAGCTACACGCTCCAGGGATGGGAACATCAGCACTGATGTTAATAGGACATGCTGGAGGAGAAGATTCCCATCCCAGAGGCTCCACTCACTCAGGAATGAGATCCTAGTCACATATACACAGAGACCCACACTGACCACCTACAGGTGACATCTTAACAGGTGGATGGGTGATCGTATGTTTAGCCCTGGGATATGTTCTGGGTCCCTGCTAGGCAGATTCAAAATAAAATGAACATATGTGGGATATCTTGTGTGACCTACTATTCACAAGCACAGTCTACTAATCTAGCAGGGTTGCAAAAGCCAAACACACTGTGGCTAGGCTTATACATGCCCTAGGGCAGATAGCCTAGTGTCAACCTCTGAACCTATGGTAATGTTCGGGATGCACATTGTTCAGTGATGGTACCAATTGCAGGTTTTTTTTCTTCTTTGCTTTCCCACTTTCTATGAACAACCTAAGTATCTGCATAACATATTTGATTATGACAGGGTTTCACTATATTATATATGTGTCTGTTGTCATATAACTGTGTGCACATGGCAGATTGGTGAATAGTGCGAGGTTCCTGGGTTGACACATGCAACTGACGGATATGTGTGGCCCACTGCTGTACTCAGACATGCCCAAAGTGTGTGAGCATGCCCAGTTCAGACTTTCAATGGTTTGTTTCCTGACATTTGTCTCATATATTCAAGTGTGTGAGCATGCCCAGTGTGACCTTGCAGTATGTTGCTGTCTGAGGTCCACTACATTTGTTGATGTGTGTGAACATTACCAATATTAACATTTATACTATATGTGTGTTGAATATCAGGTTCTATTCTTACTGCAGGCCTCACCTTTGTGTCTTAACTCGACAGGGATTATGCTATGCCTGCAAGGTTTCCATGAGATACTTTGCATAGACTTATCAACATTTTTTCATACAAGCTGACCACTGACATACTGTCATGGTTTAGTGGTTCTGTACTATGACTATAGTGCACTGTATTCTGGGTTCGAGGACTGTCACTGCTTCATATTTTCATACATGGCAGAACAGACTGCTTCAAGAAAAGTGAAGCAAATATGAAAATGTTTACCTGCTTTTGCTGAACTATGGCCAAATTTGACCAGACTTGCACAACATTGATCAATGTTGACCAACATTGCTGAACAGTGCCCAATATTGCTCAACATTGCCTGTAGTTGTGCTACTTAGTGTGTGCAATTTTCTTTACTTTTACCAAATAGTGGTGAGAGCTGTTTAGCACTGCTTTATATTGCTTAACACATAGCAATCATGCCTCAGGTGGTGCTGCAGGGCTGCCTATGTCAGATGCACATTTTACACCCCCTATACATGTTTGTTAACAGGTAGTGTCAAGTTAGGCATTCCTTTTACTATATGTGCGAGTTGGAGAGAGGTATCATTTCCACGGTTCCTACTGAGCCAGTGTATATGCTATGCGTTGCCTCTTTGCCAAGGCCAAAGCATACTGGGCACACCTCCTTCTGCCTACTGGGGAAGGCTTAGGTTGTTCCTCCTCCGAGTTGAGCTCTGCCTGTGATGGCCTTGGCAGTGGCGGGGGGCTGTTGTGCCTGGCCCTATGCTGCTCCTGCTGCAGCTGTTTTCGCAGGATCATATTGTGTAGCATAGCACATACCATGACTATTGGGTACATGTAGTTGGTTTGTATTACAAGGCTCCACCAGATGTGTCCAGGCACTGGAACCATGACTTGAGCAGCGCAAACACACGCTCAATTACATTTTGTGTTTGTGCATGTGCCTCATTATGGCATTCCTGTTCAGGCGTGTGTGCATTTCTGATGGGTGTCATCAGCCATGGCTCAAGTGCATATCCAGCATCCTCCACTAGGTGACCATGAGGAATGTCCCCATTGGCAAATGTCTGGTACAGCTGTGGCAGATGCCAGATATGGGAGTCATGGTAGCTTCCAGGGCAGCCAGCACACACATTCATTATTATGCCCTGGGCATCACACACAACCTGGCAGTTGATGGAGGGGTAACCCTTGCGGTTATAGTAGACCCTATTCTGCTCACCAGCTGGTGCTTTGATGCGAATGTGCATACAGTCTATTGCACCCACTACCTCAGGGTATTCCGCTATTTGCGGGAAGAGACGCATATTGCTGGCCAATACCTCATGGGAATTGGGGAAATATACATGATCACCGACATGTGCTGACATGGCATTCAGGAACTGGTGCAGTACCCTGGATGCTGATGTCTGTGAAATCCCCATCATATCGCCAGTTGGTCTCTGGAAGGTACCTGTTGCTAGTATTCTTAGGCCAACACATACCTTGGTTTCCATTTGGGTGGGTTCCCCTCTGTTGGTTCTGTGTGTGAGGTGTGGCCTGCACAGCTCAACAATTTGCTGCATGAGGTCTCTGTCCACTCTATAGCGCTCCACTATCTCCAGCTCATGTAGCCCCTGGTAGGTTACCCTAGGCCTGTACACTCTTCTCCGTCTCCTCACTGTGGGTTGCTCAGCAGCATTCACATTGTCACCACCCTCAGCATGTTGCATATGTTGCCTTATAACAGCAATGGCAGCCCCTAACATTTCTTTGTCTCAGTAAAGTTTTTCAGTTTTCACTTCTATTAGCTTACTGCAGTGTTGCAGTATCTCTGAGAAAAACATACTGGAAAGTTGTTTGATGAGTTTTAAGTGCTGGGCTGGGCTAGTGTACTGCCTGTGTAATTGCCTGATTCTGATTGTTTTCGCCTGCTAGCTCTGCTAGTACTCCCTGGTTAACTTCCTACTATTTGTTGTGCTTCCTTTTCCCTTTCTGTTTCCTCAGGGGGGCAGCACCACACACACAAGTGCAAACACGCGCACACAAGATCACACGCACGCACACATGCTTACACGGGCTGCAACTTACTTATTCTTGCTAACACGCACGCACACAGGCGCAAACGCACTTACACGGGTTTCAACATTCTTACACTTGCTTACTCCGGCTTATACGCATGCACACAGGCTTACTCGGTTTTATAGGTGCGCACACGCATGCATACACGTTGCAGGCATTTCTACAAGAAACTTTGGTGTTGTTCATGGCATACACCTTCAATTTCTTGCTTTAGCTAGGGTACCTATTGACACACCTCTTCCAGTGATTAGTATTTGACAGGAGACACATGCCACTCTACTCCAATGAGCTTCACTTCTCTCAGACATACCCCCCTTATGATGTCACCTATCTTCGACTCTGTTACACCCCTTATCCTACTCCTACACTACACTGACTGTGCTCTTTTGCTATGTAAACTTGTGATTCACTATCCTTACCCTCATTTGCATAGGATTGCCTACTAATGCTTGGTTACATCTCATAGACTGAGCTTCCCCCCTTAGCAACCTCTACTCGGTAGCCATGTTGTCTTTGGACTGCCATTCCCTTGCATTGTATATTAGGGATTACTGTAAAATCCACATGTATGCATTTTAATTATTGGTTTTCTGGTTTTTAGAGCGCATCGCATTTGAGCGGCACTGCGCTATGCTTAAACATCGGTAATCGAGAAAAAAAAATATTTATTTTATTTTAAATTTGCATCAGTGGACATTGCAAATGGCCGTATTTTTGGCCATTGGCATGCTTCCTCGACTGGATGCATCCTTTTTTTCGAGCTGTCACAGCTCCGTTTTGCTATTTGCAGAACCGTACTCAATTGTCAACGGAGTACATTTCTACAAATAATACTACTCTTACTTGGACAGGTTAGGGTTTCCTGAATCGCAATTTTACCTCATTTGCATGCCTTTCAGCAGCAAATGAGGTCATTTGCATATCCCAGCCCTGTCCGTGTAAGAGGAGTTTTAGGAGCTGTCTTACACGCCCCTGCCGGCTGTTCCTGGATCACTCGGAAGACATGTTGGCTGCATGGAGTCTTACTCTACTCTTAGACTCCTTGCAAGCCTTCGTGAATCCAGCCCACAGACTTTTCTCACTAACAGGGAGTCACCATTAGTGCTCGTAGCTTTTGTAGGCATCGAGTGTTATCAGAAAAGACAAGGTCACAAATATACGCTTTCTCTTTGTGACTGATAAGGCAATTCATATCTTGAATTGTTCTGCATTATTAATGTCTCTGTATCAAAGTAAGAAGTTATTTTATTAATTTATGTATTTATTTAATTTATTTATTTATTGACATTTGTTATCTGGGTTAGTCCAACTGAGCCAAGGACCCATTTTCAATGGAGACCCAAGGAGAAAAGCTCCAGAGGTATTACATATTTTTACAATAAAAATCAAATCAAAAATAAAAATAAGAGTAAAATATTAAAACCACCATGAATCATAATAAGAAAATCAACAGTTAGAGAATATCTGTACATAGAGCCGGTTAAATAACAATTGACAGGTCTAGAGAATATCATACATGAAGTACATACAAATAGATAAACCATTCAATCTTTTTTTTTTTTTTAATAAAGTTATATTTGAATATATATTCTATGGAAGTGAGGGGAGAGGGAGGTATAAAGGTGTATGATGCAAGTACAAGGAAGTAAAGAGTAGAATAAGGAAAAGGAGTTGAAGCTGAGAAGAGAAGAGGCTAGATCAAGTGGGGGTTAGACAAGGGCAGGACCATGTACTCTGAAGAAAAAGTTTGAGTTCTTTTTGAACAGTTTTTTGATGAATGCTTTTTATGTTTTGAGGGAGTGAGTTCCAAGCATTTGCAACAAAGTATTTGTACAGGGACTTTCCTATAGTTTTACTGAGTTTATATATGTCAAGGAGGTGTTTGCTGGAAGTACGAAGGTGACAATGGGGGTTGTAGTAGGAGACTAGGTTGGAGATGGACGGGCAGGAAGAGGGGTCATTCAGAATAGAGTGTAGCAAGCAATAACTGCAGTCATTTTTTTTTCGAATTTGTTATAACCCAAAATGTTCTGAAAGGGGGCTGCCATGGATAGTGTGATTTTGTTTTACCGTCAATGCCTTCACCTTCCCGATGTCATTTTAGAGGGACAGATATGTGAGGATCATTTATTGCCGTTTTCTCTCTCGACAGCTTATAATTGTACTGTGACTGTATACTTTTGACTGTCAGCATCAATCTGTGTTATAATTGCTTTGCTTCTTTTGATTTTCATCAGTGGCCATTTCTACTCCAGCTATTTAAGGAATGCTTAAGGAATGTTTGAATGGCAGGCTTGAAAATGTAGCTGAAATATCATGGAAATGATCAATAATGACATAGGAAACACCAGACACTGTAACCAACCCAATTTGGTTTTATCAAGGACAGGTCAGGCCTACTCAACCTAATGGACCTCTTTGAGAAGGTCAACAAAGCAATGGATGAGGGCAAAATCGTCAAGGCATTTGACACAATCCCCCACTCAGGCATTGTTCACAAACTTAAAAGGTTGGGTAGAAACCTTTATGTAACACAGTGTCTAGCCAACTGGCTCACTGACAGTACCCAGCAAATTAGAATTGTGGAGTCCACCTCTACAAAGAGACCAGTCACAAGTGGAGTCCCTTAGGGATTAGTCTGGGACCACTCCTTTTTGGCATTTATTTCTCTGAAGTCAAGGCCAATGTCATTGACCTCTGGCTGACTAAATTTGCAGATGATTGCAAATTAGGAGCTGTCACTGAATCTCCCATTAACGCAAATGTTTTCCAGGAAGGGCTGACACAGACACACAAGTGGTGCCAGAGCCATGCACTAAAACTAAATGCCAAGAAATGCATAATAGTATCTTTTGGGAAGTCTTCCACCAATGGTAACTATCATATTGGCAACAAACCCCTAAGTCCTGACCCTAAGTCAGAGAACAGAGGATACACATAGACAGTAATCTTGCCTTTGACCATCATGTGTCTACAGTAGTGAGGAAATCATTCTATGTCGTGCAACTTATAAACAAAGTATGGCATCTAGGTCCAAAGAAGTCATTGTTTCACTGAATTTGGTATTCATCAGACCTACCATTGAATACAATGCCCCCTTTGGTATGTACCTAACCAGGCATATCCAACAATTGGAATGTCCACAGAGATTCTTCACTAAAAGGATAGAGGCCACAAGTAACATGTCTTATGCAGACCGCCTGAAGGTCCAATCCCTGTATTCTGTCTCCTACAGGCTGTTGTGGAGAGATCTATGCTTGGCATACAAGGAATTGCCTGACTCCACTTTGATGGACCTCTGGCATATCTCCAAAAGAAACATCACCAGAATTACCTGTTCTAAAGACTTAAACCTTACTTGTGATATAAATAGGACCTGCTGGAAAGACAGGCATATATCCTTAAGACTACCCCTTCTTTGGAACAGTGTCTCCATCCATGTGAAGCAGAGTTCCTTCCTAACCCAATTCAAGTGTAGGGTTGCCACCTTTTCAAATGCCCAAAGTGGGACACTTTTTGTAGAAAAACAGATTTTTCAAGGCAAAACTTCACTTTATTTGTCTAAATAAAAAGCTTATTCTTGTAGCATTTTAGTTGCTTATTCTGTTTCTTATAACATTTAGGTGTTTCAGATACAAAATAACTGTTTTATGCAACTAGTAATGAAAATATAGGAAATTTGTTTGTCATAAAAATCTCAGGACATTTGCCATTTGTTCAATTTTTTTGCAGGCCACAACTGCCCAAAGAGGGACTGTCCCTCGCAAAGTGGGGCAGGTGGTAACCCTATTCAAGTGTAACTCAGACAATTGGATGGGGAACAGGAAATTCATCTCTGGTTTGGCACCTAGGCCTCTAATGGACACAGAAGGTCTGTAAATGGTACATCTCCCAGGCCCTTGCTTGTAAATAGTTCATCTCCCAGGCCCTTGCCTGTAAATGTTTCACCTCCAAAATCCATGATTCCACTTATGAAGGATAACAGAACTTGTCAGAGATTTAGCATGCATCGCTCGGCTTAAAAAGGCCCTTGTAGTTGTTAGCCTATTAAACACCTATGAATCTATGAGTTGCTTGTTTTTTTTTTTAAAGTAACAACTGTAGTTCAGTGCTGAAGTGTCAGAAATCTGACCCGTATAATTAATAGGTGTTACTGTGAGCTGAGATGATTTGTGTTGCAGTCACAGATTTTAATATTGTAGGAAGAATTAGAGTCTTTGATGGAAATCTTCCTTTCCCAACTCAATGACTTGTGTCTACAAAACATTATATGAAATGCAAAACATGCTGTAACAAAACACCAAAAGAAATATGCACTTTTATAAAAATAGTGTAGAAAAAATGCAAAATCAAATACTGATAGAAATTAAGATGATAAGATTAATAAATTGTTTTTCTTTGTGGCACTCGGTTTGATTAGAAAAGACAACTAATTTGTAAATAGATAAATAACTTGTATATATATTTTAAATAACTTGTATATATATTTTTGCATCTGAAAATGTAGCTTGAAAGGATTGCTTTTGTTCACACTCCAGGCTACACTTTATCTGAGGTGTGATGTTAGCAATCTGTGATTGATGAGGCACATTTAAATGCCATTGTTTAAGAACCATTGTTTTCTCAATTGCTCTGTACTTGAAATAAGTGGTCTAACCTAATTACTTTACCACTCTTAGTTGCCTTCATGATGTAACAGATGATGAGACAAATGCAGAAAAGAAAGGTAAACATTAATAAGTTCAAACATAAAACAAATGGAATAATTATTAAATTATGTTTTTTCTGTTTGTGATGTGGGTAATGTTGAATTACAGGAAAAGAAAGTACATTTTGGAAAGAAAAAACTTGACATTTGGGTGGAGTTCTCCTTTATGTAGCTCTGGTGGATCTACAGCAGCAGGTAGGGTTCCATCCCTCAACAAAAGTGTTACATGAAAACAAAAAGATGGAATTTGAAAATACAATGAGGACAGCTCCAGAAGAGACAAGAGAAGGGTGAGGTGGAAAAGCCTTCCCAAATATGTAGTAGGATTTAGAAGAGTGGCACAGATCAAATAAGTATAAGTTTAAACTAAATTAGTTCTTATAAAATCGATACAATTAATAGGTTTCTTAAGTAGGATTTGCAGCTTAAGAAATACCTATGGACATAAGAAGACAAGATGAACCTTATAAGTGTTTTGAAAGCTATATCTGTGAAGAGAAACTTAATTTTATATTAGCTAACTGTTAAGCACAATCATGCAAAGTATGCATATACACACAACACTGTAATTCTGCTTCTTTCCTCTGGCTATGAGTAAACTGGTATAATCATCTGTAAATTGATGGGATAGGGGTGACCATTAAAAGGCCATTATTTGGTATGTCACTTATTACCAGAAGTGTGTCTTGCACACTGTGCTGTTGTATTAAGTAAATATTATGGCATGAGCTTATATTCTCTGCCACAACATATGCTGAGCGGTGCATGCAACTGTTTGTGCACCACTGGAGTAGAATATCTTTTTGTTGCATTGGCCACAGATCCACATGCTGGTGTTGTCATTGCTGGATATCTGTGCACCATGTGCTTATTGCTTATTGTAAATGAATAGTTAAAAAGAAACTCTGCTAGACCTGCATTTGTTCATATTAATCAGTGAGCTATTTCATGCACATTCTTTTATGCTGCATCAGTGACTGTAAATTGTTTATAACTGTGGGCAGGTATCTATTGAGATGTGTCTGGACAGGTATCTGCTGAGATGCACCCCCAGTATCATCTAATGTAAAACACACAGTCTTGCTGAAAGTGTGGTTGAAGTTAATTTCTTATTCTGTATATCCTCCCACAGAAGAATCTTGAGTTTTAGATGCTAGGGAAGAGCTGCATGAATTAATCTATATACTGCTTCCCTACTCTTGCTGTTACATGCATCCTGAGAGGAGCATGCATTTGGTTATGCCTTGATTACTGTTCTACCATGTTAAACAAATGTGAAATAAAATAAAGATACTTGGATAAGCTTTCTCTAGATTATGAAATCTGAAATAAGGTGGCATTGTTGTGCATTTCTATTCTGTTGCTCTGCGTTATCAGCTCATTTGATTTGCCAGGTATTAAATGAGTTCCCATTACTTAGATCTTATTTTTCATTTTCAGTATTCTTACTCTTGATCCAGGTGATTATTTCAGCTTATGTTATGTAATACATCCGCCATTCACATACCTTTGTAAATTGTCTAGGGTCTATACTGTTCATTTAAGTATGATTATGTCAGAGTTTCTCAGTTATAGGTATTTTAAGTATGATTCGACCAACAGCATGTTTGTTGTGTCATCAAATGTCATTTCAGCAAACACAAAAAGAGCAAGTGCCATTGGCCAAAATTGCTTTTACTGATAGTGGAGTTTGCTTTTTTCCCCACAAATGTGCATCCTCAGAATTGGTATATATTGGTCCGAGGGCTATGGGTGGTACCCCTCCATGTATGGAGATGCACTGGGACTTGCTCCCCCCTTGCAAAACAAAATTGAGTTGTTTATGCATTCAACTGACAAGTAAAACTAATGTAACAATTGTTAAAACCATTAATAAATTAAATATATCCAATTAACTTCCACATTTAACTGTTTAGGTACCAAAAGTACCATATTTTAAAATACATACACTTTCCTTATATAACAAGTTTCTGTTTAGTTAAACATCCTTCATTTACTTGCACTTTAATCTGTAACAAAAGAAAAGCTGACAAAACATCAGGGTTTGTATTATGTCCTTTTTAAAATGTTCTCCCGTAGCTGTATTAAATTGGTCTTGTTTTATGTCTCAAGTCTAAGAACTAGACAATTATGAGGCTGTAGACTGGACTTTTTGCAAGAAAATATTTCAGTGGAAGTACATACTACACCATTAATTCTGGGAAAATAAGTAACCGCATTACAACAAGAAGAACAATTTTGACATTCATATGTATCTGTATTAACTATAGAAATTTCAATATATATTTCCATCTTATATAGAAAATAATTATGTACTAGCATATCCAATATATTTCTGCCTCTTGTATAAGAGACACTTGGAACAGAATGTACTAGCTTAGACATCGCAGCATCATTATGTATTATAGGCCAATTTAGCCTAATCAAATTCACTATATAAAATATTAAATTCAATCACAAAATATACTGTCTGTTTAGGCTTTTCACTTTGGTCATTCCAAGTACAATAATTCCTTTTATAACAAATATTCCTAGAGTTACAACCTAAAGCTTCTAGTTGAGTAAGCTTTTCAACTTTATTATAAGCAGTATATATATTATGTTTACTATGCTGACATCTGAAAAATACATCCATTTTATTTCTTGCACAAAGTCCTGTCAGTGGCTTTATAATTGTCTATTTCTTAGCATTTCCCCATGTGATAACATGAATGCTAGTGGCATTCACATAGTCCAAGACTCCTGTTGATTTATGGTACAATTTGGCATGCACCTTACCATCAGTCACTAAAAAAGAAATATCTGTATAATCAACAACCTCATCTGAACTATAGGTTCATAGGTTCATAGGTTCATACTAGGCTATCTGCCCGAGGGCATTTACAAGCCTAGCCCATAGTTTTGTGGCTTACGCCACCCCTTTAGTATGGGGAACTATACCCATTATTTTGCTGTGCCTCTGTTGAGCAGTGACACTGAGATAATCCCTGGGGTATATCTGCGATCTCCCATCCATTGGTCAAGATTTCTCTTGAACAAGGCCAGCGAGGTGCTCTGCCTCACATATACCGGGATTTTATTCCACAGCATAGGGAGTCTTTGGGTGATGAATCTATCCCTCCAGCACATCCTATTAATAGCCGTGTCGAGGTTTAAGTCTCCCGCCTTGTGGCTCTGACGGATCTAGATTTTTGAGGTGAAGCATATTCATCAAATCTGGGTTTGACATGGCCTTGTATGTTAGGCAAAGGTCACCTCTGAGCAAGCGGTGGCGACTGAATAGAGCTGGAGTTCTTTCAGTCGGGCAGCATAGGACAGATGTTTGAGACCCTTTATCCTTTTGGTGAGGAACTTTGTGGCCTCTCCAGCTGCTGCAAGTGTCGGGTCAGATACATTCCGAATGGGGCATTGTACTCAATCATTGGTCTGATGAGTGATGAGTATAGGGAGACTATGACCTCCCTTGATCTAGATGAGAATCCCTTCATGATAAGGTGGGCAATGTAGAAGGTCTTCCTAACTACTTTAGCTACATGGGTGTCGAATGACAGACTACTATCAACCTGGGTCCCCAGGTCCCTGATAACTTCTTCTGTACTCAGTGGATTGCCACCTATTTGTTAGCTAGGGGTAACCTTGTTTTTCCCGAAGGGTATGACTATGCATTTTTTGGCATTTAACTTTAGGCCATGGCTCTGGCACCAGTTATCCGTTTCTGTGAGACCCTTCTGAAGGATATCTGTGTCAGATGTGTTTTCTACTATGGCGCCCAGTTTGCAGTCATCTGCAAACTTTGTCAGCCATAACCCTCCTGTGTTTGCTTGTAGTTCTATGACCTACAAATTTCAAATACATATTATTATTTAAATGAATCAACTAATTCTACCCCCTTTTACATACAAAAAATCAAACCATCAATATATCAATAATATTTAGTAAAATACTTTTGATAACATAATGAATTCCCAATATAATTAATTTCAAATAAAATCATAAATTGACATAAGCAGAGGCAAATGATACACCCCATCACCGTACCTACCAATTGTTAAAAAATTGTATCATTATTCATAAAAAATATTCTGTAAACAAAATGTAATAAGTTCCATTGCATAAATAGATTTGGGACAGTATTCAAGAAAAATATTGTATAGCCTGTAATCCACCACTATGCTGTATACTAGTATATAAACTCTGTACATAAAGCACTAACCAATACATATCAATACTCCAATTTAATCTACCTTACTTAAAAATCTGCAGAATTCCTACTATATGATTATAGTTTATAACATATAGTAATGTAGTAATGAATAGTCATGAATTAATAACTTTACCTATGTTTTCCAAAAGAGTGCCACACAAAGACACTATAGGATGGCCCGGGGATCCACTTTACTTTTGTGTAACTTAGGCATGCAATAAAATAGAGGCATTCTATGTGAAGATAGAACTTATTTATCAAAATCCCTATAAAAAAATCTCAAACATATTCCTTTATGTAGTATCTTTAAATCTCATCACAAACTGCTTATAATTATCTTTAGTAAGGTGGAGGAGTAGCAAGTCTATATAAAAACACTCTTAATTTTGAAAAACTGCAAGTAAATGTCTCAGATATTGATAACACCGAACTCTTAGCATCATGCCTAAAAATCAATAACAGCAAGCATATTGTCTTACTAGATGTATACATACCACCAAATAACAACCCTCCACAATAGAAAACCTTCTCTCATGGGTATCAGCCACATTTATCCAAGAAACTACACTAGTTGGTGATTTCAATACCGATTGGCAAACCTACTTAGTAGATAACCCCTCAAATCATATCAACCTACATGGTTTCACCCAGTTGATTCATTCACCCATTATAATTGACAGAACTAGCAATCAAACCATCCATTCTTAACTGGATCCTGACTAACAAACCCTCTCTAATCCACCTTTCAGGCTGTCTACTTCACAGCCTAAGAGACCACCTACTAACCTTCTTTCTTAGACACTGTAGTTCATCCACAGAACCAAACTCATATAAACAAATATGTAATACAGACAATTTCTCCATAGACACCTTTAAATAAATGCTGCTAAGCTGCAACTGTTCCCCATTAAAATACTTCCCACAAGATGCAGCAGTCAGTTATTTCAATAACACATTTCTTGATGTTCTAAACACACTTGACCTCCTAAGACACATAAGAACAAAAACTAACAACTGCCTATGGCTCTCTAAAGAAACCAAACAGTTACTAAAACAAAGAGACAATCTCTTGTATCAACATATAACCAACAAATTAAAACCTTCCCTAGACAACTACCGCCACCTAAAAAATGTCTGCAAAAAGCAAATCAGAGCTGATAAAAAACTGTACTATACAAAAATTCAGTCCAAGCATCAAAAAACCCACAAAAATTCTGGGCTTCCATCAATCAGCTTATCCAGCCAGACCACACCCTGACCAACTCCAAATATCAAAAACACAGAAGAAAGCATAGCATCCCACTTTAACTCATTTTTCATAAATCCCATCTTCTAACTCATAAAAAAGAAAAATAGCCTGCAACAAATCACCCTCCCTACTATTACTGATTCACCTACCTCACTCTCTCTTAAACCCATCCAAACAAGTGCAATAAAGAAATTGCTAAGCCAACTGAAACCCACGACCCTTGCCACCAACAAACTGCCGAACAACTACCTCAAATTAGCAGATGATGTCATCTGCTACCCAGTTTCAATACTGATCAATAGGTCAACCCTCGCTAGAACTATGTAATTATAGGCCAATATCTATACAATTCCCTTTTTCTAAAATCTTAGAAAAATGCTTCCACTTTCAACTGATGCAACACCTACTATGTAATAAGCTCCTTTCCCATGCACAACACTGATTTTGACCAGGCCATAGTGCCACCATGGCATTCCTCAAGTTTACCAATACTGTCAACCAACTAAAAAATGGCCAAATAGTTGCCTCAATATTTCTCGACATGTCAAAGACATTTGACACAGTGTCCCATGACCAACTCCTACATGAGCTTGCATCACTTGACGTATCTAAAAGTACTCTCAATTAGCTCCAAAATTACCTGCCTGACCTCTATCAATAAGTCTAATGGCAAGATGACCTCTCCTTCCCACTTACCATTACAGTAGGTGTTCCACAAGGCTTAATTCTTGGGCCTCTGCTCTTCACAGTTTTGACCAATAACCTACAAAAAGCTACTAACCTTGCTTCCATCATATAATATGCAGATGACTCCACTGACACCTGCACCACACCTACCCTAAAACAACTACAAGACAATACCCAAAAATCTTTTACTGCCATTGAGTCTTTCTTAGAAAAAAAAACAGCTCATCCTTAATCCCAACAAAACCAAACTAATGCTATTCCCTAACCAATATCACAAAACAAACTCCCCTATGATGACTTTACAATCACCTCATCCAATCACACTTTAACTAAACCCACCTCAGAAACCAAGCTGCTAGGTATCATTCTAGATGTAAGTTAAAATGTGACAAACATGTATCTCATGCCATCAAAAAGGCCCACATTAAATTAGGTTCCCTTTACAGAATAAAACCTTTCTTAACAAACTATTCCAGACAAGTTATTGCCAGGACCCATCTACTATCCACTTTAATTTACATGTTCCCTATATTTACTAACCTCAAAAAATCAGACTTAAGCAAATTTGAATCATGCTACCATATGATAGCCAGATTTGATGCAAACCATTCCCACAGAACCCATCACTGTCTTGCTCTGAAACAACTCAAATGGCTAGAGCTGCCCAACCACCTAACCTTAAACGAACTTAGCATAACTTATTCCATAGTTTTCCTACCCAACAAAGGCCCATCCCTAGAGGACCTAGTACAGACCCACCTCAATAGCAGAACTCTGCAATCCTACAAAAATTACTACTTGAAATTACAAAATCCTGCAACAGCTTTGGAGGCTCACTATATTCTAACTATGTAAATAAATCATGGAACTCCACCCCGAGAACATACTAAACACAGCAAACCTAATGCACTTCAAAAAACTGCTGAAGTCCCACCTAAATGACAACTGGTTATGCTCCTGCTCCTCACCAGGCTGAACCCATTTCTCCCCTCCTCACCCTCTCTCTTTCTCCACTTTCACTCTACTACAGACTCTAAGATAATTTCAAGATGAGTCTCAGTTTCGTGAATATCATGATTGTGACCCCCTATGGGCGGCGCAGTGGTGCAGCAGTTAAAGTTGTCATCTCACAGCAAGAGGTTCTCCGGTTCGATTCTTGGCTGGGGTGCCTTCTGTGTGGAGTTTGCATGTTCTCCCTGCATTCACATGGGTTTCCTCTGAGTACTCCGGTTTCCTGCCACATTCTAAAAGACATGCGATTGGAGCATTTGTCCCTGGGCCTCTCCTAAAAATAGGTTCTGTGGAGCCTAGTCGGACATTCCCGGTCAACAAATAAATAAAAATAAAAAATTCTTATGCTTACTGAATACCTCACTTACTCCCATCCTCACCCTCTCTCCTCTACTCTCTACTTTCAATATATCTCTGTTTGCTTACTGATCCTATGTGATTATAACTATAACAACATTAAGCATAACAATATACAGTACCAAACAGGCATATCTGAGACAGTACTTTATTGTATATTAAGTTATTTGTATCTCTGAGACACTACTCCACTGAATGATTTCTTGTTCCTAAGTGTAACTGCCAAAATATGTTACTAAGTGAGCCTGTTAGCTTTATTACTAACTTAAACTGTGATAATATGTGTTACTGTAGGATTTGTTACTATCATTTATCTCATAGTTTCACTTTTATTTAAAATACTGACTGTTATGTTGTTATTATGTGGAGCTTTTCTCCCTGGCCTTCTGCTGAAAATGGGCACACTTGCCATGTCAGACTTCCCTGGTAAACACATATTAAATAAATAAATAAAATAAGTAATAGACTAATGACTGCTTTCATCAATTCAATGTAACATGCATATTCTGTAACATTATTGCCTATTTATAATTGCAATATTTTTACCATTGTCAGCAGGCTGAATAACTTAATTGCTTTTCTTTTTGACTGTTTAATAATTCCCAATCATCTTGACTTATATTAAAAGATACAACTTGCCTGCATACCAAAATTCCTTAAATTTCAAGTCCACGTGATTATTCACTACAGAAGGAAAGCTTTGTAAAACCTCATTACTAAAAGGAGGTATAAAGATTTGTTTATCATGTATAGAACTGAAATCAAGGGGTATATAAGCATTATAATGCCCCTTATCATCTGTAAAAGAAAAACAATCATGATCATCAGTATCTTTTTGAAAACCACAGTGAAAAACTTCTCTAAAGCAAATTTCACACTCCTCAAAACTGAGGTGGAATCCTTCAAAGCTCCCGGGCCTGTGGAAAATACGGCCCAGACCGCAGAATCCTTTATAAATGCATTCTATGAACACCTTCAGGAATGCAAGGATCATGCAATCCCAAATAAAACCAAGACCCAATCATCCAAAGGCAGACGTCCTGTCTGGTGGACCCCAGCCATAAACAAACTATACAATAGAAGGAGGAAGCAACTACATGATAGAGCAAAATCCCAAAAAGGGAAGGCATCTCTGATCAGTATTAGCAAAAAACTACGGGCACTCATAAAATCGTCTAAGGCCAGCTTCGAGAGAAAAATTGCACAGGACACTAAGGATAATCACAAGGCTTTCTTTAGTTATGTTAGGAACCTGGGTGGGAATTCCCAGATATGCTCAGAATTAGTCCAAAATGACAAAAAATACACCAAACCCACAGACATTGCCAACATCCTAGCTGACAGGTTCAGCACAAACTTCTCCCCCCCATCCCCACCAAAAGGGCAAATATTTGTCCCAGCAGAGTGCTGCCCCCCCTGACATCTCAGATGCTCAGGTAAGAGCTGCCCCCTCCAAAGCAAAAAACACAGCATCAATGGGACCAGACGGTGTCCCGGGCTGCGTCCTACATGAACTCCAAGAAGAGCTAAACCCAAACATAAAACTACTGTTCAATCTCAGCCTTACTACAGGATATGTACCGAAAGAGTGGTGTACAGCAACAGTGGTCCCTCTCCACAAAGGTGGTGTCTCAACGGATCCTGGAAACTATCGCCCCATAAGCCTGACTAGCTTGGTCTGCAAAGCTATGGAAAGGATCATCATGGACCTCATAAATAAAGATATTGGGGACCTACAGACACTGGATCCTACCCAGTTCGGCTTTGTTAAGGGCAGATCCTGCCTCTTAAACCTGGTTGATTTCTTTGAAATAGTCACCAAGGCC
The DNA here is from genome assembly GCF_019279795.1 of Protopterus annectens. NCBI lineage: Eukaryota > Metazoa > Chordata > Ceratodontiformes > Protopteridae > Protopterus > Protopterus annectens. The sequence goes on from NC_056733.1 coordinate 331,222,784, forward strand.
ATTGACGAGGGGAAGGTGGCCCACACAGCCTACCTGGACCTCGCAAAAGCCTTCGATACAATACCCCACTCGGGCATTATAGATAAGCTCACCAGCTTAAATATAAACCCCTATGTCACTAGATGGGTTGCAAACTGGCTCAAGGACAGAACCCACATGGTTAGAATTGCTGGAGCCATGTCAGACTCCAAACCAGTTACAAATGGCGTCCCACAAGGCTCAGTCCTGGGACCTCTCTTGTTTGGTATATATTTCTCGGAGGTACAGGCCAACATGGAAGGACTGTGGCTGACTAAGTTCTCAGATGACTGCAAACTGGGTGCCATAATCGACTCTCCAGCCGACACAAGCATCCCCCAAAAGGGCCTCATAGAAACAGACAACTGGTGCCAGAGTCATGGCCTCAAGCTAAATGCCAAAAAGTGTATAGTCATCCCCTTTGGCAAAAACAAAGTGCCCACAAATTACCACATAGGTGGTAATCCATTAAGTACAGAAGAAGTAATTAGGGACCTGGGGACCCAAGTTGATAGCAATCTCTCATTTGACAACCACGTGGCCAAAGTGGTTAGAAAAACATTTTATATAGCCCACCTAATCATGAAGGGATTCACATCTAGATCACGGGAGGTCATCGTGCCTCTTTACTCATCCCTCATCAGGCCCATAATTGAGTACAATGCCCCTTTTGGGATGTACCTTACCAGACACCTGCAGCAACTGGAAAGACCCCAAAAGTACCTCACCAAGAGGATCATAGGGCTCAAACAGATGCCATATGCTGCCCGGTTAAAGAAACTCCAGCTCTACTCAGTGGCATACCGCCTGCTCAGAGGCGATCTGTGCCTGATGTATAAAGCCATGTCCAACCCAGAATTAATGGACATGGTGCACCTCAGAAAATCCAAATCCCATCGAGCTACGCGCTCGAGAGACTTGATCCTCAGCACTGAAATAAATAGGACATGCTGGAGGGACAGATTCATAACCCAGAGGCTCCCTTCACTCTGGAATAAAATCCCAGTCCAGGTTAGGCAGAGTCCCTCATTGACTCTGTTCAAGAGGAATCTTGATGAGTGGATGGGAGATTGTAGGTTTACCCCGGGTATCACTTCTGTGTTACTGTTAGACAGAGGCACAGTATACTAACCTCGAAAAAGGGCATAGCAAAATTAATTTAAAATGGGTGGCGAAAGCCAAACACACTCTGGCTAGGCTTATAAATGCCCTAGGGCAGATAGCCTAGTATCAACCTATGAACCTATGAACCTATGAAAGCATTTTCTGGTTCCCATCACAATGCGAAAAGTATGACAATCTCAACTTTCTATAAAAAAATAAACAATTCAGTACATTTTTATATTGTTTATGCAATACTGTAGGAATTAACTTAAACCTAAAGATAAAAAAGATACCAGCCAGTCATGTAAAACATGGCTAGAAATGTTTAAAATGTGAGTAGCACTTTTATGTTGCTGTTCAGAAAGTATCTGGGTAACACAATATTAATGCTATTGGTTTAAAAGTTACTGCCTTACTTGTACTTTTTTTTAGGAGTTGGCTGGTATCTGTTGTGTTGAAATTATTATATTGTCTCTTCCATCCTCTCCTTCCTTGAAAATCCATGGGAAATTATTCACAACATTTCTGTTGTTACTGATATTGTGTGTTGTTAATGCTTGGTCGCTCTGTTACTGAAGCATATGTCTCAGAATTTGAACTCCTGCTGTCATTGCTGTTGCTGCAAGATATATTATTATCTTAGGAATTAGCCAGACATACATGATCATGTAAACTCTCACAGACTGTTAGACTTGTTACCTGATGACCAGGAAAATGCCTTTTCTGAATAAGAATCCCTAATATCTCTCCAAAGCGTTTTTGTTTTACGCTAGATAAGATCCTGTTTGATTTTAGTGATCAACTTCTTTCACTAACTGTTGTACTTGAGAATCTTTGAATTGTTTTTGATTCATAGAATGTACTTTTAATTTTTTCATCCAACTTTTGTAGTTTAACATAGTCACTTGCTGTCAAAGTTTCTACCCACATCATAAAACATTGATGGTACAGCTTTTATCCATCGATCAGAAAATATTTAGTCAGTCTCACCCTGAAATTTAAACAGCAATCTGAGATTATAAAGTAGCTATTTTTATGCTGCCACTACCTGTCTTATTTCTGAAATTTTCTTTTGGTACTCTTCCATATTGTATTTTCTCTCTCCCTACAGTTACTTACTAGAAAGATGGATCATGTACTGTATAGTTCTAAAATTGCTGAGTGGAATTTAGACCCTTGATGTAATTTGTGTATTGCACTATAAGTTATAGGTGCATCTCATCTGGTAGGAAATAGCTTTTTATTTAATATACTGATGAATTTTCTGACTGAAATCTTTGCATCACAATCTTTAAACGCACTGTTTATCACAAGCATTAGAGTATATTCTTCTTCCTCCTTTTCCCTATGGATTTTTCTGCCTTCATTTTTGTACGTAAATTCTTTGTTGAGTGTTTTTTCTTTAAATTCCCTTTTAAAATTATCACTGCCTGGTAAAATTTCCTTGGGTAAGCAAAAATTGCACTCAGCTTCTGCCATTTCTATGAGTATGCTCTCTCGCCATTTATGTGTAAAGATGTCAAATTATTTCTTTACAGTAAAGCTTCCACTTTTCCAGCAATGATCTAAAATCAACTAAACAAAGAAATAGTTTGACATCCTGTATTTTTTAGGTTTGTCCTTAATTAATAATGACAAATGAATGTGGACATTCTGTGTCCATCCCAGGTATCTGAATAAAGATATGGACACCACCTAGTTCATGTGCTTTACTCCTGCATTTAACTATGTAAATTACATAATCTTGTGGCTGGGATACATTAGTTACTCCTACAGCAATCAATTATTGCACTTTGAGTGAGGCTTATGACAATGGATAGAAAACAAATACAGATTATTCAGAGCAGTGCTAAGAAAAGAATGTTTTCTTACAATTGCTTGGGAAGTGAGATGAATTTACTGATGATTGAAGAGAAAAACAAGACTTATGATCATTCAACTTTGTAACTAAGAACTGAGCATCAAGTGAGGGTACTTTTTAATTAATTAATTAGTTAATTCATTATTTAATTCATTTATTTTTTGGTTAGTTTAGACAGCAGCTCCACCACCACACCACCATGACTTCATCTATAAAGATACAATTGCATACTAGCACAATTAGCATGTTGACGGCTCTTACAAAGCAGTGAGAATGTTCTCATTACAGCACATAAGAGTTATAAATATGCTAAAAATGAAACATCTTTTACTGAAACATCACAGATACCAGCATCTTCAGTACTGCCCTTGGGATATGTCCTAAGAGTGGCCTATTTTAAGAAATATACTTTCCTTCATAATGTTTACAGGATAGCCTACTCACTTAGCATACAAATAATGTGGAGTGTCGGACAGAGGGGATTGCAAAACTTTGCAGGTGTATTTTTATCACATCTAAAACAAACATTAGATTAACATATTTTCAGATGCCCTAGGTGGTATATTTCTTAAAAAGATGTGTATTCTTCAGTACTGTGAATGGACACAATAGATTAACATATTTTCAGATGCCCTAGGTGGTATATTTCTTAATCAGATGTGTATTCTTCAGTACTGTGAATGGACACAATAGATTAACATATTTTCAGATGCCCTAGGTGGTATATTTCTTAATCAGATGTGTATTCTTCAGTGCTGTGAATGGACACAATAGATTAACATATTTTCAGATGCCCTAGGTGGTATATTTCTTAATCAGATGTGTATTCTTCAGTACTGTGAATGGACACAATAGATTAACATATTTTCAGATGCCCTAGGTGGTATATTTCTTAATCAGATGTGTATTCTTCAGTGCTGTGAATGGACACAATAGATTAACATATTTTCAGATGCCCTAGGTGGTATATTTCTTAATCAGATGTGTATTCTTCAGTGCTGTGAATGGACACAATAGATTAACATATTTTCAGATGCCCTAGGTGGTATATTTCTTAATCAGATGTGTATTCTTCAGTGCTGTGAATGGACACAATAGATTAACATATTTTCAGATGCCCTAGTTGGTATATTTCTTAATCAGATGTGTATTCTTCAGTGCTGTGAATGGACACAATAGATTAACATATTTTCAGATGCCCTAGGTGGTATATTTCTTAATCAGATGTGTATTCTTCAGTGCTGTGAATGGACACAATAGATTAACATATTTTCAGATGCCCTTAGGTGGTATATTTCTTAATCAGATGTGTATTCTTCAGTGCTGTGAATGGACACAATAGATTAACATATTTTCAGATGCCCTAGGTGGTATATTTCTTAATCAGATGTGTATTCTTCAGTGCTGTGAATGGACACAATAGATTAACATATTTTCAGATGCCCTAGGTGGTATATTTCTTAATCAGATGTGTATTCTTCAGTGCTGTGAATGGACACAATAATCAAGAGAGTTTCCTGTGTAAATTTGATCTGCAATCTACTGTAAATTTGATCTGGGACGCTCCTCCCAGTCTAGTGTCATTACTTCATTCTACCTAATACAGGGAGAACATTTGAGAAGGCAAATCAGCTTAGTTTCTGTTCCTCCTTTCTCTCTTTCCACTTAAAAAAAAAAATAAAATAAAATTCTAAGCTTGTTTCCTGCCTTTCCTGTGGGTAGTCAAGTTTGGATACAGATTTACTGTGTCCAGGACTATTTGTGGGCTTCTAAGCCCCCAAGCCTTTCTGTGTTGGAGGGAAGCCTTCTAGCTTAATTTTGTTTCTTAGAACTAGCCACGTTTTTAGTTTCAGCACTCAAGTCTGTTTCTTTGAGCTCAGCACTTGTTCAGAACTTACTTTAAGCACTAAATAAGCTACAAATTACTACAGCACTCAGCTTTCCTCACTGTCTAGAGGAAAACAGTTTCTAGTTGTTGTTGTTGTATCTTTCGGCTTTTCCTGGTTAGGGGTCGACAAAGCGGAACTCCGGTCTGCTAATGATTGGCAGTAGATTTTTACATACTGAATTGCCAGCCCTGACGTACAACCTTCAACGAAGGTATGCCCATTCACGCATGTCTCCACACAGTAGACACTTTAGCTGAGAATCAAACAGGACAACGTCTTACTGTGAGGCGACAATGCTACCGCAGCACCACCACTTAACAAATAAGCACTTATCCAGGCATGTTTAAGGGTCAGCTCCCGGTGTTTTCTCCTGTCTACCTGATCAATCTGGGCATCTTGTGGCAATGCAGCAATTGCCTCATGTACACAGACAACCCTCTCCTCCTACCACCCAACACTACAACCTGTGAGAGATGCACTTATACAGCCAAACTTTAAGCAAAGCTCTCTTCACCTAAGACTGGACTAGACAGTCAAGAGGAGAAGGTAAACACTTGCACCAACTCAGCACATAGTCCCTCAAAACCTTCACCACCAAAACACATACATAGAAACACAAAACACACACCTACATTCGTGGTGGCTCTCAGTAAAAACCTGCCCAAACAACAGGGACCTCCAAAGCAGGAACACAAGCAACCTCCACCCCCCCCCCAACTCAACCCAAATGACACATAGCCCACAAACTCAGTGTGCCACTCAACCACAGCCCATAAGGCATAACAATTTACCCAACACTCTAGTCATAGGTGACACTATAGTCAGGCACACTGATGTTCCACTCACCAGGCTAAACAAGGAGAAAGTTACTATCAGCTGCCTGTCAGGTGCCAGGATCCGCTACATAATGCATGCACTCAGGTCACTCCACAACAAATACAAATATGACTCTGTCATTGTACATGTTGGTGTGAATGAACTGAGACGTACCTCCCTGGACTACATGAAAAGGGACATGGAGGAGCTGTCTGATCTTGTAGCCCAGGCAGGTATGACCCTAGTCCTGAGTAGCATCCTGCCATCACCCAGAATGATACCACAGTGCAAGGACAAAATGATTGACTTCAACAATTGGCTAAGTTTCTGGTGTCATACTAAGGAGATCCAGTATCTGTCTGCCTGGGATGACATGATTGACAAATCACAATGCTTTGCCAGAGATGGCCTGCACCTGTCGCCCCCTGGGATTCCGGAAACTGGCTAAGGCTCTAGCCACCCCTATAGTGCCTTTTTTAGGCAAGGTTTAAATGACAAATTCATCACCATAACAGGTACAAGCAAGAAGAATCTGAGGGTATTGCTACTCAATGCTAGAAGTCTAAACCTCAAAATGCACTCACTCGAGGCACTCTTTAAAATGGAGAACATCGACATCTGTGCAGTGACAGAGACCTTGTTCAAGGCTCCAGGGAGTACCCCTGCATTGCCAGGCTATAATTCATACCACAACTTTCGGCCACCTAACCTGGACCAAAACACTAAAGGTGGAGGTGTGTCCGTATTCATTAAGGATATCCACACCTCCAGGCTACTTGCTCAGCATAATGCATCTGAGATTATCCAAGTGCAACTAACTCTGGGCAAGACCACAATCCAAATTGTAGCTTGCTACAGATCTCCCACCATGCCCCAGGATTCCCACTCCTCATTTCTTGATACACTAGAAAATATTAGGGTTCAACCTAACACCCTAACAATGGACGATTTCAACTACCCCACCATTAACTGGAAAAACTACTCATGTACCAAATCTTGTGCTCAACGTTTTCTGGAATTCATAAATTCCAATGCCTTGGATCAACTTATCCACACCCCCACCAGGGGCAGCAATATCCTAGACCTGGTTATTACCAACATGGGCAACCAGTGCTCCACACCAGAGGTCAGATCCTCATTGGTCAGATCCGACCACAAGCTAATCACCCTAAACATCCGCATCCCTCCCCCACCGCCCATTAGGGAAACCACAGTAAAAAAGTTGTCCAAAGCCAACTTCATGCTTCTTAAGACAGAAGTGGCAAACTTCATGACACCCATGCTGACGGACAATAGAGGTATGACTGCTGAATCCTACACAAATGCACTTTATAAGCACTTACACCAGTGCATGGATCGTGCAATCTCTAACAGAACCAAGATGCTATCCTCCAAAAAAAGGAAGCCAATCGTCCCCTGTCATAAACAAACTCTACAACAGAAGAAAGAAACTGTTGCAAAAAAGAGTAAAATCCCATGATTGGAGAAACTCCCTGGTCAGTCTGAGTAAGAAGCTGAGATCCCCCATAAAATCCGCCAAAGCTAGTTAAGAAAACAAAATCGCCACTGACTCCAAAGACAACCACAAAGCATTCTATAGCTATATCAAGAATCTCAATGGCAACACTCAGATCTGCTCTGAGTTACAGCACAATGGCACTAAATATACAGAACCAACTGATATTGCCAACATCCTGGCAGATAGGTTCAGTGCTAACTTTACCCTCCTGTCATTCCCTAAAGGGCCCATCTCTATACCAGAAGAATGCAAAGTTCCTGTAATCACAGCTGCACAGGTAAAAAACACACTATCCAAAGCCAAGAACACAGCATCCATGGGACCTGACAACATCCCAGGCTGTGTTCTACATGAACTACAGAATGAACTGGCACCCCATCTAAGTACCATGTTCAATCATAGCTTCACCTCAGGCTATGTGACCACTGAATGACGCACAGCAATGGTTATCCCACTCCACAAAGGAGGAGCCACCACGGACCCTGGAAACTACCGCCCCATTAGCCTAACGAGCCTGGTCTGCAAGGCTATGGAATGTATCATCATGGAACTTATAAACAATGACATTGGTAATCTCCAAACTCTGGACCCTACCCAGTTTGAGTTTGTAAAAGGCAGGTCATGTCTCCTAAACCTGATAGACTTCTTTGAAGCAGTCACCAAAGCCGTAGATAAGGGTAAGGTGGTTCACACAGCCTATCTAGATCTCGCCAAGGCTTTCGACACCATCCCCACTCTGGAATTATAGACAAACTCACTAAACTAGGTATAAATCCCTATATCACAAGATGGGTTGCCAACTGGCTCACTGACAGAATCCACACTGTGAAAGTAGAAGACTCCAAATCCAACTTCAGACCAGTGACAAGTGGAGTACCACAGGGTTCAGTCCTGGGTCCTCTCCTGTTTGGTATCTACTTCTCTGAAGTACAGGATAACACAGAAGGTGTTTGGCTAATGAAGTTCGCAGATGACTGCAAACTAGGAGCCATAATCAAAACTCCAAAAGATGTGGACATCCTACAAAAGGGCCTCGCTGAGACAGATGCCTGGTGTCAAAGCCATGGCCTCAAGCTCAATGCCAAAAAGTGCATTGTCATCCATTTTGGTAAAAACTCTGTACCCATGAACTACCACATAGGCAGTAGTCTACTTAACACCGAAAGTGTGATAAGAGACCTTGGGACACAGGTGGACAGTAGTCTCTCCTTTGATAATCACATTGCCACCGTAGTCAGGAAATCCTTCTACGTGGCACACCTCATCACAAAAGGTTTCTCATCCAGGGAAAAAGAGGTCATTGTTCCCCTCTACTCATCACTCATTAGACCCATTATAGAGTACAATGCCCCTTTTGGTATGTACCTCACAAGACATCTACAACAACTGGAAAGGCAGCAGAAATACCTCACAAAGTGGATTACCGGCCTCAAACAGATGCCCTATGCAGACTGTCTCAAAAAACTGCAGCTTTACTCCATCACATATCACCTACTCAGAGGCGATCTCTGCCTAGCACACAAAGCTATGTCAAACCCAGAGCATTTAGACATGCTCCACTTAAAGAAATCCCTACAAGCTACATGCTCTAGGGACTTAAACTTTGTCACCACAATAAACAGAACATGCTGGAGGGATAGATTCTTGTCCCAGAGACTTCCCATACTCTGGAACAAACCACCTATCTATATCAAACAAAGCTCTTCATTAGCACTCTTCAAGAAAAATCTTGATGATTGGATGGGAGATAGGAAATTCACCCCAGGGATCACTTCTGTGGCTCTGCTCGACAGTGGCACAGGAAAATAATTTTCTTGGGTGGCGAAAGCTAGGGTACCTTTTGGCTAGGCTTATATAGCCCCTAGGGCCAATAGCCCTATGAACCTATGAACCTTTAAATAAATTGTACATAATAAAAAGATTTTGTAAATAATTCTATCAAGTATGAACTATTCTAGCTCTACTGGAGCTGACTATACTCCTTTTAGATTAATTTTCTATCACCCATTCTTACAACATAGCTAGTATTCCTTAAATTCTGGCATGCTGTCTTTTCCCATCTATATGCATCTGTTTTGCTGATTACATAAATATGAGTGAAGTGTACAAGTTACCATAAATGAGTGGCACAGATTTATTTTCTGGTTTGATGATTCTGCTTTTATAACTCAATTTCATGTATCATTGTAACTTTAGAGCTTTTCTCCCTGGGCCTCTGCTGAAAAGTGGTGTGATTACCAGTTTGACTTTCTCGATTAACAAATACAAATGAAATAACACACAATAAGTAAAATAATGGCTATTTCTTTTTTATCAAAACTACTTTGTTGCACAGTCTTACAAATTATATTGTTTTATGGCAGTCATACTAATGTGCTTTATATTACCAAATTATTTTTCTTATATAGGTGAAAGAAAAATATGTTCTTACTACTAAAATGTTAAATCTTTAACTGTTAACCTATTTATTTTCTCCTCTGGAGAAACAAAACAAGACAGATTATCTTCTAAAGTTTGGAAAAGTTGCACCATCACCTAGAAATGTTGTGTTCTTACAAACGGGAATAAAATGAAAACTTGCAGTCATAGGGCATTTTTTTCATGGTTCTGGAACATCGATTTAAATCTCAGCATGATATGAAAATGTGCATATATTTAAGCTGCTCATTTTTCAGGCCTGATTTGTTACCCAAATCATATTTTGAGCTGTATATGGAAAGCAGTACTAAAAGAAAGAAAGGCTTTCAGGCAATATTCGCCACCAGACTTGTTAATACACACACATCCAGCACGGAAGCAGCTTGCTGGATATGCCACTTTTGCATAGCATATATTTTCAATTAATATTTTAACATGAAGCACTTAGCAGTAAGACAACTTCCCTTGCTGAGGTGTTAATGGGGGCGGGGTGTTGTTGGAAAATGGAGGTTTTCCTGCAGATCTTTGAATTCTGCTCAATTTCAGAGACAGCTGGCATATCTTGTTGTTACACTACATAAAGAACATTAAAATCTAGTTTCCCACTTCCTTCTGGAGTTAAATTAATTTTAGTCACTTACTTACTGATTCTGAACTTACACACATGTGATTGCTGTTAAATCCAAAAAAATGCCATAATCACAACCCTTAGATATCTTGGCAGCTAGCATAACCAGATAATAGATTTAGTACACCTCTGCTGGTGTAAATGAGGACATTTACATTACACACTGTTTTCAGAATATGAAAAATGGCTGAGGTCAAAAGCCAGCAGTATCACTTGTTGAAAGACAAATATAATATGCAGTTAAAGCAGTAATGAATGTACAAGATTTTACTAGAGATTAAAATGTCTGCAAATTTGTTATCCAGTTTAAACTGTTATGTTTTATAAGATGCAGTTTCCTACTAAGCTGATGATGAAGAGTAAAGATTGTAATTTTCAAGTAAACAAAGTTTATCTGTATGACCAGCTGATCTGGTTCTAGGTTTTCGGTCATAAATGGATGAATCTGAGTTGTTTGCAAGTGTCTGCATGGATTTGTAGGCACAGTGGAATTAAAACTCATAACACACACTACAATCTGCGCAATGGACAACTAAATATTAGTGACAATATAATATGACAATCATACACTCACCTCAGGCTTCATGCCCACTGAGTGGCGCACAGCTATAGTTATCCCACTCCGCAAGGGGGGATCCACCTTGGATCCCAGGAACTACCACCCCATCAGTCTGACGAGCCTGATCTGCAAGGCCATGGAATGTATTATCATGGAACTTATAAACAAAGACATTCACAACCTTCAAACACTAGACCCCTCCCAGTTTGGGTTCGTGAAGGGCCAATCTTGACTCCTGAACCTGATTGACTTCTTCGACTCAGTCTCCAGAGCCGTGGACGAGGGTAAAGCAGTCCACACAGCCTATCTGGACCTTGCCAAGGCCTTTGACACCATCCCCACTCTGGAATCATAGATAAACTTCCTAAGCTGGGCATTAATCCCTACATCACTTGATGGATTGCTTACTGACAGAACCCATACTGTAAAAGTAGCTGACTTCAAATCCAGCTCCAGACAAGTGGAGTACCTCAGGGTCTCTTGTTTGGCATCTACTTCTCTGAAGTACAGGCCAACACTAAGGGACTCTGGCTAACGAAGTTCGCAGATGACTGCAAACTGGGAGCCATTATTGAATCCCCAAATGATGTGGATACTCTACAAAAGGGCCTTACAGAAACACATGCTTGGTGCCAGAGCCATGGGCTCAAGCTCAATGCCAATAAATGTATAGTTATCCCCTTTGGGAAATAACATGTACCCATGAATTACCACATAGGTGGCAGTACACTAAACACCGAAAGTGTGATAAGGGACTTAGGGACACAGGTGGACAGTGGTCTCACCTTAATTAAGCACATCACCACAACAGTCAGGAAATCCTTCTATGTGGCACACCTCATCACTAAGGGCTTTTCATCCAGAAAAAAGGAGGTCATTGTCCCACTGTGCTCATCCCTCATTAGATCCATTATAGAATACAACGCCCATTTGGTATGTACCTCTCAAGACATCTGCAACAACAGGAAAGGCTGCAGAAATACCTCACTAAAAGAATCACAGGCCTAAAACAGATGCCCTATGCTGACCGCCTTAAAAAACTCCAGCTATACTCTGTCGCATATCGTCTACTCCGAGGCGATCTCTGCTTAACATACAAGGCCATGTCAAACCCAGGCTGTTGGACATGCTACACTTAAAGAAATCCCAATCCCTCAGAGCCAAATGCTCCAGGGATCGAAACCTTGTGATCACAATAAACAAAACATGCTGGAGGGATAGGTACCTGACCCAGAGACTCCCCAGAATCTGGAATAGATTGCCCATACATGTCAAGCACAGCGCCTCTTTGGCCCTCTTCAAAAGGAATCTTGATGACTGGATGGGAGAAAGGAAATTCACCCCAGGGATCACGTCAGTCTCCCTGTTAGACAGGGGTCCAGGGAAGTAAATAGTGCGGGAAGAAATAGTCAGGGAATTGTTATGGCTAGGCTTGTATAGGCCCTAGGGCCGATAGCCTAGTACCAACCTATGAACCTATGAATAGAGAAAGGCTAGCTCACAGAATCTGGTTTTATTCACTTCAAACATGCTTTTGAATGTGCGCACCACACATTTCTATTCAGGAAACTGAAAATATCATTTAAACCTTATTTTTTATCCTAATTCACTGGAAATCTTTTTCACATGATCTTTATGGTCAAGACCGCTAAATTATCAAACTGAACAGGGCATCTTCCCTTCAGGAGTGTAATGGGGGACAGTTCTTGGATTCGGTCAAGAATTCTAATAAGGGAGATTCAGTTGCTGGCCAGAGCATGTAGCTCTACAGTCAACCCATGGCTGATACCTCACTTCTTAGTCATGCCACATTTGTCAATTTCTTCTCCATAAGTTTACCACCCTCCAGTTTATAGAACCTTTATTTTTGGGGTATTTTTTTTTTTTTGTATTTCTAATATTAAAATAGTGCTTTAGGCACTTACTAATTCATAGTAATGCAAATCACAGCAAGCTGAGGGTAGAAAAGAAAGTTTAAATTATGCTTCTTATTAAAACTTAAGCACAATACCAGAAAGCAGATTGTGACTAGACTGACTTCTTCTTAAAGTTCCAGTGATATCCTGTTAACCAATGGGGTTTCATTGCATGGGCTTTGCTACATCTGGAATTAGATAGCAGTACAAGGACATTCTGTTCTACTTATTTGTTATGGATTAAACTGCAGGTTTGATGCTTTTCTTCTTCACATTCTTAAAAAGTATTTTCTGAAAGAAAAGCTATGCCTTCACATCTTGGATTTTCTTTACATTACTGTTTGGGGATATTGTTTTTTTTTTCATAGTGACCTAAGAAAATAGAAGATATTACTTTGTGGATGGGGTCATTAATGAAATGTGCAGCAGATCAAGCAGTAGTACATAACAGTTTTGCATAAATAAAACGTTCCAGATTTCAGCAGAACATGCCACAATCCCTACTCCTCAGGCAATTCCCCTTATAAAGTAGAGATTGCTGTGTGCAGTCCTTCTGATGAAATCTGGAGCATATTTCATTTAAGAAAAAAGTACTATGTACTATGCCTGATCTGCTGTATACCTCATTAATGACCCCCTGCAACCAAAGGAATATTCAAGATTAGCTTGTGCGGTATTGACAAATGAGATAAGCCATTTCACATTTTCTATTAGACTCATGTAAGATGTGAACAATAGCTGAAATTAATCTTGAATATTCATAAATTATACTATAAAAAGGTTTAAAGAAAATGCCCTTTGCTTGCATACCTCTTTTTATTATGAAAAATTTGAGATAAGGAGGTGTCATTCTCAACCTTTTAAACCTCACCAGCTAAAACACATGTCTGTAAAATACCAAGGTTTTTGGTGTTTTGGTAATTGCATTTGCTTTAGATGAGTTTTTGATGAAGACTGAACATTTTTATTTTAAGACTGGTCTGCACATTAATCGACCAGCCAACATAAAGTATCATTTACTTACTTCATAATCACTATTCTCACCTCTTTACATGTTCTCCTAGTAAATGGAAGTGCAGATGCTTATTTTCTTCTTACCTGCCTATCAGACAAGGCATTTGGTATATAATGTGATGAATCATGACTGAGGTGATCTCATCACATATGTGTGGATTGTTCCAGTGTATTACCTTACGATAAAGAGATGCACAGCTGCTTTTCTGGCAAAACAAACAAAAAATTATTTCATCTGTTTTCTGACCTTTAAAGGCATATTGGCAACAAGTTCCATTTATGAAAATACTTTATTCATCTTGGGAAGATAAACAAGATGTGAGAAAATCCAATAACAGAGAAAAGCTGCATAGCCCGATTGTTTTTTTGCCTCAGTGGACATAAATAAATATTGTTTAGTAAAATTTAAAGCATCATAAAGGTCAATTCATACTAGATTTCATGTCACTCAAATGCTTAAATCTTCTCTACAAATACACCACACTACATGTGTGTATGTGTGTAAGTCTATGCAAAAAAACATGCATGCATGCATACATATATATGTAAGTGTGTCACATGGTTAAAAACATGCACTGCATTAATGTCTAAATACAAAGTAATTGAACATTACTGATCAAAACTTGCCTTATCAAAAATATAGCAAAAAATGATTAAAGAATGAAACCAAAGAGTTTTCTTTTCTGATTAGTCAAACCCCCCCCCCCCCCACACACACACACACACCTCTAAGTTCAAAAATATATAGTGGTACTGTTATGGAAATGGTTGTTCTAAGGTAAGGTGAAGGGTCAGAGTTAGGGACTGAGGCATCTTTGCTAGACTGACTATAGAAATTTGTACTTCTTTCCATAGTTCCAGGATGCTAATATAGCACCATTTTCTGAACTTCTATTACTCATATGCTTAACCCTGTAGCTTACATCATTTAGACATTCCAGTACAACCCCCCCCCCCTTTAGCCTACAATTCTTTTTTTTCTGTGGAGAAGACTAATGTCTGGTCTCCCTCTTTGAATTCTTTAGCCAATGCATTTCTATTGTTCACCCCTTATTATGTGACTTGGGTTCTTTCCATATGGTTGTGTGCGATGGGAAGTATTACTTTCAGTCTGTTTAATTTTTCCAAGTCTTTTCTGTTTCTAATACCATGATGAAAATGGACCCCATTCCCAATTCACGTTATGATGTGAGTTCAGGAAATTAGTATTGTTTCATTTAATTAGAGTTCAGGAAATTAGTATTATTTCAGTCTTTGATGTTAGCCAAAAGTGCTCATCTCATCCCTTGCAATGTGTCCAGAATTGCCTCTTTCTTTAATTCATAAGGGGTTAAATGTATTGGTAGCATATCTAAATATGACTGTAAATTCTTTTTTATTAGACTATTGGAAATGCCCAGGTGTCTTTCTTCTATACTGCTCCTATTTCTGCCTGTAATTCATGATATTTTATAATTCTCTCTCTCTCTCTGCACACAACACACTATAATCAATGGCTTTCCAAGATGGCTGCACCCTGATTAACAGCTTAACTTTATCTCTCCCTACATGAAAAAAGAAACTGAAAGACAGTTACTGGCTAGTAAGAACACTTCCTGGATACCAGAAAAGAGGAAACTAAGAGACCCTGAAAGAAAGACAACTAAAAAAGGTAAAAGGAAAGCATTGACTGGGAAAAATCCTGCAGCTGTTCAGCAAAAAGCAACACAAGCTCCATCTTTGATACAAGGTATAGCTTTCAGGAATCAAGAGGATGAAATAAGTCAAATGGCCTCAAAACTGATCAAAATAAATTAAACTCTGAAGGAGTATATCAACTCAAATAACAAAAAGCTGGAAAAATGGAAGAAGATTTAACATATATTCAAATAAGCTGAACAAACTGAAAAAAATCAGAGGTCAAAATGAAGAAAAGGTTAGCTGTGTATAAATCTGTTCGAGAAGAGATGTTTCAAAAAATGGCAGAATTAGAGAATAGAGCACATGGGGAAAATCTGAAAATTTCTGTTGTACCAGAGAAACAAGGAGAAATAAACTGTTTTAAATTTATGAAGGCACAAATAAACACATGGACTGGTATTCAGCAGCAGACTCTGTTAATTAAAAGGGCACATCATGTGTTTGCTTCAAACCTAGCCACGAAACCTGTATTCATAAAGATGCAATCATACCCACAGAAAGACGTGATCCTGACAAAACTGTGACAAAAGGGCAAAGTATTAAAAGTTGGAAATGACAGTGTTTGTAGAAAATGATTATTCATTGTACATCAGGCAGAAGAGAAACACATTTATCCCAGCAATGAGTGAATGTCAATTTGCAGGTGTGAGATTCAAGCTGCTATATCAAGCTGACTTCAGAATATTTTTTCCCTGGAGGACCAAATCATGTTTTGATGCAGAACAGGCTAGGGATAAATACAAACATTGTCCAAAAAAGTGAGACATCAAGCTGAAGGATAGCCTGTTTTTCATTCTTATGATAATAAATCACATGGAGAGACTATGCCAGTGAAACCTTTACCAATGCAAAGGAAAATGCTTGAGATACAGAGAAAATCGCATGAGTTGACTAGAAGAATTGGGAATACCTTGAAATTGAACTGGAGTCTGGAGTTGGGAGATGAAGGTGAATAGAAAGACCAACAACATGGAAATTAAATAAATCTGAGATTAAAGCACATTTATCACATTTGTGAAATATGGCCGTATAAGGAAAAGTAGGAAGAATGGACTTTTGTTGACTTTGATAAAGTTGTGGAGAACTGAAAGGTATTTGCCTCACTTCATGTCATTAATGTTTGAAAGGACACTAAGTTGAGGGGAAGAGGAAGGAAAGGGTAACTGTAAGTTAAACAATTTATGTTTCTTAATGCTATTTCTTTAAAACTTTTCAGATATAAATTTCATATTTTATAATAAATCAAATGATAAAAATACTAAAATAAACAGAGCCTTTTTTTCATTCTGCTTTTTAGTATTAAGAAAATGTTGTCACTACAATGCAAACACTGATAAAAGGCTAGAAAAAATCATGTTTAAGATAATAGGCTGTAATTCTAGGATGTTAAGGTGAGGGATGTGGTGCAAAGGTGCACAGATCATAATACATGCAGAGCTGGTATGTTTTCTCTTACTTTTCTATAAACAAATCTCTGGATCAAAACCATTGTTGTAATCTAATAACAAGTTTTAATTGGAAACAAGTAAATAAGGGAACACTGAATGCAATGAATAGTGCTCCTTCTGCTAAATGTTTCAGCAGTCTTTAGTAGCCAGTAGCTAAGGGCTACATTTTTATTATATTTCCATAGAAATAAGCAGATTATATGGCAATAAAAGCAAATCCACTTGTTTCTTCAAGGCTAAAATTTAATGTCTTCTGAAAGCAAACATGTTGCTTTTCATATCTAGGAGGGGGAATAAAGATAAAAACACCAATTAGTGTAAGTAGGAACACAGGCAGTAACATGCATCTTTGTGTGCATAACCTTAACTTTAGGTTTGTGGCTGTCTATTTGGGACACTTGTTCCTATTAGGAGGCTTAAACTTCATTATTTGAAGATGTACATAGATTTATGTGTTGGCAATACGTTAACTGTTTGTGAGGGGTGGTCTGACGGTGTATTTGTTTATTTGTTTAAGAATTTTAATTAAAACAAAACATCTTGTAAAATGGGTCATAAGTTTAAATGGAGTTGATGAGAAAACACTGTATAAAGGATCAACCTGCCAAACATTAGTGGGTGCATGTATCACAAAAGCTGAAAAAAGACATTTGAAATAAAAAAAAAAAAGCTGTCATATATAATAGGTGTAAATAATGACTTCTTATCATAATGGCAACCCTTTCTGTATTACCTTGGAATGTGAATGGCCTCACAGATATACATAATGAGGAAAGAATATTTCATTATATTAAGAAATTCAGAGTACAAATAGCAATGCTACAGAAGACATATTCAAAAATAATTGAGCATGTGAATTTGCTATAAAAAGGATTTCAGGATGGATATTCAGCAGAATATCAAGGACAAAGGAAAAGAGGAGTACTTATATTGAGTAGCTCCAATACTTGTAGAAAAGGGGAAAAAGATAATACTGTAGATTTGTGACAGTAAGGGGCTGCTGGCAAGGGATGAGAATTACCCTGGTATGCATTTATATTCCACCTAAACCTGCTATTATGGATCTTTTGAAAATTTTGGGAGAAATAATCAGCTTTCAGCAGAGAATATTACTTAAAACTTGGGGGCATGTAAGGGAAAATATAACAAAATAGGGTAGATTTCTGAAGACATTTATGAAAATATTTGCTATGGAAGATGTGAATTCAGTAGAAAAAAACTCAAATAGAATTTGTATATTATTCCCTGAGGTACGATGACTGGGCTAGATGAAATAGAAAGTATATTTCACAGGAACATGTGCATTTATCTGAGAGCTTTGATGGACACATCCAATAGCTATTTCTGATCCTGCACTAATAATATCTAAGATAAAAAAGCTGAGTAATGAAGTAAAATTAGGCACTGGAGCTTCCACACCTACCTACCAAAAAGAGAGTAATTTAAGGGATGGGTAGTGGAAATTATTTGGCAGCTATTAAGGAAGATAGAAAGTACTCCAGAAATTATAGCTAGTGAGCAGGATAAATTAAAAGTGGAATTTAAAAATAGGGTAGAAACAAAATTAAGAGATATGGTTAAGAAACAACAATAATTGTTAAGAGGGGCTGACAAAGGTTAAAGTATTTCAGAAAAAGAGAAATCTCACACAAGAAGTAGAGGGGCAACTGCAGAGTGCTAAAGAGAAAATAAAAGAGTATCTGGGTAATATGCATGAATTTAGAAAGACGGAGATAAAATGGTAATGTATAACCAAGCCACAGGAAAGTCTCCAGGAAAAAGATGGTATTCTGATAGAAGTCTGGAATTTAGGTGGCAAAAAAGTGATGAAGATCTGGAAGGCTTTGTTTAATGGTAATTTAAAATGAGAGGTGGCACCAGTCTCCTGGAAAAAAAAAAACTGTTGTTATACTACCTAAAGATGGTAAAGATCCATCAGATCCAACTTCATGTAGGCCCATTTCAGTTTTAAACTGTGATTATGAAGTGTTTGTCTATAATAGCTAAAAAATGGCAAATGTGTTGCTAATATTGATAGATATGGATCAATATGGTTTTGTGGAGGGGAGGCAAATATTTGACAACATTAATAAAGCAATGATGGTCTAGAGGGAAGGAGAATGTAAGAAAGTACCACAGTTATCAGTGGGTCTTGATCCAGAGAAATAATTTGAGAGAGAAAGCTAGGATTATATGAATAGAGCAATGGAAGCATTTTTATTCCATGAGACAATAATATGGTTAATTAGGTGGGTATATGAGACATAGGTGGTGCAGCAGTTAGCATTGTCACCTCAGCAAGAGGTTCTTCGGTTCGATTCTCACCTGGAGTTCCTTCTGTGTGGAGTCTGCATGTCCTCCCTGTGGCTGAGTGAGATTTAAAGACATGTAGGTAGGGGCATGTGCATGTGAGTGTGCCTACTGTGAAGGTTGGGCATCTGGCTGGCAACTTGGCATTGTAAAAATCCACTACCAGTCAATCTGCGGACCGTTGATCCACTGTAGCGGTCCCTAACTGGGAAAAGCCGAAAGACATTGCTATGAGATAAATTAAAAATTAATAATTAATAAATCAATACAAATAATAGAAATAAACTGAGGTGGTTAAAACAAAAATAAATAAATACACACACACACACACACTCACACACACACACACGCACACACACACACACACACACACACACACACACACACACACACACACACACACACACACACATATATATATATATATATATATATATATATATATATATATATATATATATATATATATATATATATATATATATATATATATATATATATTATCATTTTTTATATAGAGGGAACTTTTTTTGGATATAATGTATGTGTATTACATTATGTTATATATGTGCATGTAAATGGAGACATGTACATGCACATACATATATTTTTATGGCAATGAAATTTGGTAATTAGAGTATTTTTAGATTATTACACTTAATTGTAACATATTTAATATGTATTTATGTACCACACCCAACGTGGTTTTAAAAGTAGGTTTTAAGTTTGCACAAATCTTTAGCAATTATGTGTTGCAATGATTATTGATTTGTGGGCTCTTAGTAAAATATACCTGGTTTTAATGGCAGTATTTAATAGCATTTTGTAAGTGTATATTGTATTTTACATTTTTAGTTTTACTTTTATTTTATTTTATTCTATATGGAGTGAAATTATGAAATATAAGTAGATTGTGTTTATAAGATTTAACTCATTAAAGATTGAACACATTAAAGTATGGACCAATGGTTTAGTCTATGCTTTTAAATAAAGAAAAAATGGGCATAATAATTAATAGAAAGTAATTAAGAAAGATAATTGAATAATGAAATAATGAATGCATGAGTATTTAAGGAAGTGATTTCAAAGTCTTGTTTTATCTGATGATGTTGGGGCACTGACCCCTTCTAAAGTGCTCATTAAAACGGAATTTAATCATTGAAAGGCCTGCTGAGTAATCTTACTTGGTTTCCACTTTCTTTTGGTGTTTTTTGCTTGTTTACTTAGTCAATTTAGTACATTGCTATGAGACATAGGTAGAAAAAAAACAAATCCTGGGACTCTTATAAGTTGTGTCTGAACAGAGGAACCTGACAGGGGTATGCTCTTTCCCCTTTGTTATCTGCATTACATTTAGATCTATTAGCAAAGAAAATAAGGGACTCAGAAATTCAAGGATACAGTTGGCATGGTAATTAAGAAAAGGTGGTTTTATTTGCAAATTACATTATGTTGTACCTGATAAAATCAGACAAGGACCTCTCAGTGCTGTAGAACATTTTAAGACAGTTTAAAGTCTTTTGCGGGATATAAAATTAATGAAGATGAAACAAAGGCTGTAGCTGTATACTGTATACCTATGCATGAATTAGTTCAACAATACTCACGTTTACGAGGACATGTTAAATGATGTACTTTGAAGTATGGATTAAAAAAGATTATGTTAAGTCAGCTAAGAATGTGTGGGAAGAGACTAAATACAAAAACTGAGAAACTGTAAGCTATTGCCTCTGGATATGGATAACAAGATTCAAGCAGTAAAAATGTTTTTAGTCCACTTAGCTTTACACACGTTAGACATATGTTTATAAACCAGACAAGAAATTATGGATAGTAATTAAAGTTAAAAGATTTTATCTGGGAGAGTATGAGGGCAAGTGTCAAATGGGATAAGTTATCCTTTCAATAGAACAAGGTGGTTTAGGATTACCTGATTGGAAGGAATGTTTTAGTGCTATACAGTTAAGGATTTTATACACAGCAGAAGTAGAAAGCTATAATTCAAAATGGAAAGGGATGATGATGAAGAGGGGGAAATTCAAGAAATAATGAGACAGTAGGATTTTGGATACTGGATTTTAAGGAGACTAACAACAACCATACAGAATAATTATATTCATAAAGTAGTGGAAATTATTCTAAGAAATAAACCAACAATGGAATGGAGAATGAGGATTCTGCTGATAGGGATGACTACAATTAAGGGTACATAAAGCAAGCAAGAGGGGTCTGGAATTTATTGGAAGAAGCTGGCAAAGGAACCAAGATACTGGGAACAAATAATTAGAGAGGTAAAGGTAATCCTAAAAAAAAGAGCTGCACTGGTTGAGTTTTTAGTTGAATCTAGAATAGATGCTAATGTTAAAAAATGGGATAATAAGTAGGGTATATAAAATATTGAACAATAACTATAGGGATCAATCAGAGGAGGTCAGAAAAATTGGGAAGAGTCTTTAGGAGTCTTTAGATAATCAATTCACAAATAAACAATGGAAGCTCATATGTTTGACTCCCAAATATGCAACAAAGTCTAGAAGATTTGGGATTTTGGCTTGGAAGTGTTTGCATAGGTACTTTTTTATATCCCAAGACCATACCAAAGAATTTTTTTCCTCAGGTAGATGGCAAATGTTGGAGGTGATGGGTAAGAAAAAGGTACCTGGGAGCATATGTCTTTAGAGTGTAATGGGTTGGCAGACTTAAAAAATTCCCTAGAGTGTACTCTGTCAGGTATATTAGGTGAGCAAATGAGTGGAACTAAGGAAGCAATTTTCTTAAGCTGGGATACAGGATCTGAATTGTCTAGACATAGTAAGGCCTTGTTAAGTTCAATTTTGGTGGCTGCCAAAAAATAAATTGCTAAAAAATTGAATTAAGGTCTAAACCAACCATCCATGAAGTAGTGAATACTGTAAAAGAGATAAAAGAAGAGGAAGTGGGATCTTTAGAAAAGGGTATGAGCAAATTAGAAAATACATAGAAATAATTGGAAATTGTGTTAACAATACATGCAGAAAAATGTTTTGGAGGAGGAATGAGGTATAAGAAAAGACAGGAATTGAACAATCTATGTAATGTTGGTTTGATTATGTTATATAGAAGAACATATGTGATGTATAATGTTTGTAAATGTAAACTTGTTAATGCTGTTTGCATTTATAGAAATGTTGGTTTGCCTATGTCACAAGTGATAAATAATTCAGTAAATGGTTGTAGCAATGTCAATGTCTAGTAAGTTTGTCTAGTGTCCTGTGACACTTTTAAATAAGGTTTTCTCTTTTTCACAAGTTTCTCTTGCAGTGTCTACCAGTTCTTGAGGGTAACTGCCATATTTCAATTCAAAAGGACCGACCCCCTGTCTTAGTTTGTAGTATTTCATTGATGGCAGACAGAAGACATGGCATTAAGTGGCCCCAGATTTTGCCAGAATCCTCAATAACCTTTCCCAGCATGGATTTTAATCATCATCATCATCATCATCATAAACTCCCTTTTTTCCCATTTTCTACATGAGGTCAGAGTCCTGTGTTAACTGTAGCCATCTCTCTCAATTCAGTGCCACACCTCTGCCTTCTTCAACACACACGCCAGACTGTCACACATCTCTCACACAATCCATCCACCTCTTTGCCTTATGTCCTCATTTCCACTTGCAGTGTTCTTGCCTGTCCCAAATCTTTTTCACCAAATTGGCCTTTCCACAGATGTGTCCAAACTACCTTAATCTGTTCTGTGATCTTTTCTGCAACTGGAACTACTTTGGCTTCTGCTCTTATGCCCTCATTTCTTCATCTGTCCCACAGTGTGTATCCTACCACCTTTCTCAGGCATTTCATTTCCATCACCTCTAGCTTCCACCTCTTCTTCTGCCTTTACTACCCAGGTCTCTGTACCATACAGTAGGGCATACCACTGTTTTGTTCACCTTATGTTTCAGCTTTTTTGGAATTATTTTGTTATACACTACACCTGACACTCAGTGCCAGTAGGCTGCAGCCCCCTCTGATTCTAGCTTTGCCCTCTTCTTTCAGACTTATCTTCTCCTCTACCACTGCTTCCAGATACTTGAAGCTGCTAACCTGTTCCACTATCTTCCCTTCTATCTCACTTCTCAGCTTCTTCTGATTTCCCCAGTTTGCTGCCATTACCACTGTCTTATCTGTGCACAGTTTCATCTCATGCGCCTTCAATGTTGCATTCCATTCCCCTATCCTTTGTTGAAGTTCTTGCTCAGAGTCTGCCTGTAATGCCACATCATCTGCATACAGCAACTTTGTTGATCTGTCCCCTCAGACCTGTTTGCTAATGTACTCCATCACCAGTATAAATGGCAGTGGGCTCATAGCTGAACCATAATGCACATCCACTCCCACTAGAACCCCCTCTGTGAGTCCAAACACTGTTTGTACTTGAGTCATTCGGTCCTTGTACATAGCTTGTACTAATTCTGCCAATGTTTCTGGGACTTACAACCACTTCAGAATTGCCCAAATCACCTTTCTTGTGACCTTTTCATATGCTTTCTCCAGGTCTAGGAATGTCCAATTGGATTCTTTCCTTATCTCTAGCTTCTTCTCAACTATCTGTCTCACTGCAAACATTGGATCAGTTGTGCTGCATCTTGATCTGAATCCAAATTGCTCATCTCCCATCTAACTTTCTACTACCCTGCGTGTCCATTTATGAATCACCCTGTTCAGAACTTTCATTCAGTATGATAGGTGTCTGATACCTCTGTACTGTCCACAGTTGTGGTGACCTTTTGTTCTTGCACACTGGTATGAGTACACTTATTCTCCAGTCGTCTCAAATACACCTTTCTCTCCACACTGCTATGAGCACCCTCAAGAGACATTTCTTCCCTATCTCACCCAACATCTTTATCACAACTGCTTTAACCTCATCTGAGCCTGCTGCTTTCCCTGATTTCATTGCCCTTGATGTTCTTATTCCTTAGTGATGTTCTTATTCCTTAGTGATGTTCTTATTCCTTAGTAATGTTCTTATTTTTTCTATGGTGGGTTCATCTCTCATCGTAGGCTGTGTCTAGGGTAGTACAGTTTCTGTGGGATTTTCTTCATTCAGAAGCTGCTGGAAGTACTCCTTCCATCTGCCTTTGATGTCCTTTGGACTGGTGAGCAGGTTGTTGCTGTCATCCTTTATGAAGGGTGTTTGACTTTCTTCTTTATCTTTCTGTGTTTTCCTTGCAACCTGATAAAGTTTCTTTCTACCACCTACCGAGTCACTTTCTGGCTTATAGAGTGCCGCTGATACCCTTTTCTTTGCTATTGCAACTTTCTTAGCCTGCCTGTTAGCCAACCAGAATTTCTTTCTAGCCTGGTCCATCTTTTCTACCTCTCAATTTTTCCTGTACTCCTTCTTTCTTTTGATTACTTCTGGGTCTTCTGTGTTCCACCACCAGCTTTCCTTATTTTCATTTCCATACTTGGCTCAGCTACATATCTGTTCTGTGATTCTGACACATGCTGTTTTGAGGCGCTACCATTCAACTCCACTTATTTCCTCTTCTTCTTGAGGTGCTAGAGCCCTGAGTAATTCATTGAACTGTTGTGCTTTCTCTCCAGTCAACTTCCATATCTTTATCCTGGTCACTTTTGACATTAGCACCTTCTCTGACCACTGCTTATAGCTGATTGTGGCAACCAGTGGTTTATGCTGTGGACCAACTGTTTCACTGCGGTGACTCTTCAATCACTGATTCTACACCAATACCCTTTCCTTACTAGGAATTTAGTATTCACTTAAAATGCTCTATTAACCCTTCCACCCCTCTAGTAATACTTGACTGAGGTTTTTAATAGCTTTGAACTTAAAGTACTGGCATAGCAGGTGAGTTATTATGGATAGAAATGGAGTGTCTGGTCAGTGAATTTTTCTTTAGGCATACCGACTCTCAAAAATAATAACACTAACTCTTTAGCTGTAGATCATAAAACACATTGAGTCCCATTAATACATTGTACCAACAGCCCAACAATGTCCAAAGTAATAAGGTCAAATTGCACCTCTATGACAGCCTTTGGAATAAAAGGATATTTGAAACCTTAGGCAGGGTCTGTCTCCTGACATTCAAGATATCTAGGAGAGAAATCCCAACCTTCCTTCATCATTCCTGGCCAGTAAAACATTGATAGTATCCATGCTTTTGCTTGGTTAATTTCTAGATGTCTTCATTGTACATGACTAGATGATAACTTCATCCCTGGAGTTCTGAAAGGTTTGGGCACTAATAATAAATGGACTCATTTGTCTCTGTCTCTGCCTTTATGTCCTGGACAATGTAATTTTTTTTTACTTAAAGTATGGGCAGGAAGTAGAAACACTTTCTTCACCTTATTCCCCTACAACATGTCATCTTGTCATCTTCCAATTGTGTCTTTTCAAAGTTTGTCTGTCTTACCTGGAGGTCAGGTAGCCCTGGAATCTCCTAAGGGTCAGCTTGCTGTGAGATAGAATGCAGTGCTTCCTCTCCATACCTCTCAACCTGCAGACACTGAAAATAGGTACAAAGGCCATGTAAATGTAAACACATGTACCCAAAAATCTGGGCATCTAATTAGCATAAAATCCGTAGTTCCAAATAGCACATGACTCTTCCCACTTTCAGTCGGGCTGTAGGATATTACTCAGAAACACATGCTTAAGAAACAGTGAATGACAAAAATGATGTAAAAATATAAGCACATTATCAAAAAGTCATTGTAAATTTTGTAGATCTTAATGATCTATATTGTAAAATTCTACCACACAAGGTCATTTATTTTTGCTTCTGAAAAAGGTGAGATGTAAGATGAATGCCATCTTTCTTTAAATTATTGGTGCTTGTAGCATGTTGGTCATCTAATGTAGTTTTCTACTTACTAGATACCTTCAAAAACTATGTGACATGAGGGGATTCAGAATATTATGTGAAGAGGTATATCAAGCCTGAAGATAGGGGCATTCTTCTAAAACTAGATACAGCATGTGCAGATGTAAATCAGGCCCAATAATAGGCATCCTTCTCTAAAATAGGTACAGTTGAGATGTATTTTCCTATCATGAAATACAGACACTGCAGTCTAAGCATCTAGCTGTTTTCCTGTGTATGAACTGGAAGAACTTTGTCAAACTCAGAATATACTGTAAGTCTGTTGCTCAAATTTTCACTGACAATATTGTTTCCAGTATGTCTGCCTTTCCTTCAGCTGACTCCAAGGGTGACACAATATGCCCAGCTGTTCCTCTTTGTCTTGGCTGGTGGTCAGTTTTTGAACTTACATTCAGCAAAATGAAGGATGGATCCCTGCCCTACTATGCTGGTTATAGCCAGCTTTGATGTACTGTGATTTTGTAGATTTTGTTTATCTCTCTGAGGGATGCAATCTTTTCCTCAGCCTAAATTCAGGCATTGGTGATCCCACCTCTCAAGAAACCATCTTTAGATACAAATAATTTAGATAGTTACCATCCTATTTCTAACCTCCCATTTTTGGGGAAGGTTATTGAGAAGGTTCCTTATAAACAGCTAGAAATGTATTGTAAAGTTTGTGGATTCAAGAGCCCTTTCCTCTTTGGGGTTCATACACACATTAGCACTGAAATAGTTCTTATAAGAATTATTCATGGTCTCCTGATGTCAAGCGACCAAGGGTACTATACAGCATTGGTCCTCATGGATATCTCTCTCTCTCTCTCTCTCTCTGCATCATTCAACCTAGTGGAACATAGCATCATAACAGGATAACTTTGTACTGTGGGATTTACACTACAGTTTTGGATTTGTTTACTTCTTATCTCTTCAACCATACACTAGGAGTCTGATTAGGATTCAATTTTTCATCTAAATTTATTTTATTTTTTTATTTAAATTATTATCCTTTGTTGACTGGGTTTGCCATACTAGGCAAGCGGCCTGTTTTCAGGTAGGGAAAAATGGGTCTATATTATGACATCGAAATCTAAAAAGATCGAATGTTATGATATAGAACCCTAAACATCGAAATCCGCAAACATCGAACAGTCAGAATAGCGATTTTTTTCCCTGGGAAAAAAATCGCTATTCCGAGAAACATATACACAACACAAACACAAACAAAAAACAGCAATTCACACACATACACTTAAAATCCTACACCTAAACTAAACTTTACATACACTATTAGCTATCCACTTACCTTAACCCGACCCTAACCCTAAGGTCCGTCACTATCACACACTCACCTCACCTGCGCTCTAACCCTAACTCACCTAACCCGCCCCCTAACTTTAACCTACGCACAACCGCACATTTACCTGACCCGCTCCCTAACCCTAACTCACCTAACCCGCCCCCTAACCCTAACCTACACACAATCACAGACTTACTTGAACCCGACCCATAACGCTCCAAAATATCAAATGCTGAAAACAGCGAAGCCACAGCAACAGCCCACCAAATTCTTTCCCTGTGAAAGAATTCAGTGTCCTGCACCTTCGCTGTTTTCAGTGTTCGACAAAACTGGTTCGATATTATAACATTCGAACTTTATAAAATTCGATGTTATAATATAGACCCGGGAAAAACTGTTATTTTTACTACATAATATAAATTTTAATGCAAAATTCCACAGAGTTCAATCCTGGGCCCTTTATTATTCATTGTGCTAATGCTTCCTCTAGGAGATCTTTTAAAGTCTATCATACCATAGTTATACAGGCGATACTTAGATCTATTTTTTTCCTTTTTCCAAGAAAATATTGCTGCATACTCTTCCTGGCTAATTCCAGTTAACACTTGGCTTAATACTAATCAATTGAAATCAAACAGTCCCAAGAAGGAAGCCTTGGTTGTTTAAGCAACACTGAGAGACTATCCTGCCATACATCTGCTAAATTATATCATGTAGGTGGTAGTAAGTTGGAATTTATCATTAAGGTGAGGAAGCTTGGCATTTTTCTTGACTCATGGCTACATTCTGGGACCAGGTGTTAGCTGTAGTTAAGCCATCATGTTTATGCCCAAGAAACATTTCCTGGATTAAGCAATTAATTTCACAGAATGATTTTTTGATTGATGTCCATGCCTTGGTGTCTTCAAGACTAGACTCTTGCAATGACCTGTACCTGGGGCAGGCACCGAACTTGACCAGTTACAGTCAGTGCAGAATTCCACAGTCAAGTTACTTATTCGTACACCTTGTTACTAACATGTTACATGTGTTTTGGGGGGTCTGCACTGTCTCTGCATCCAATTCAGGTCATTATTAAGATTCTGGTATTATTGTTTTTGTCCATTCATGACCTGGGTCTCAGATATCTGAATGAGCTTACCATGCCCTACTGCCCTGCATGGGTTCTTCACTCAACATGTGAAAGGCTGCTTGTGGTTCTGTGGGTTAAGCTTGTGAGTTTGGGATTTAGATATTTATTGTTACCTCAGAGGCTTTGTGAATGTTCTTCATTGGCTAGCTCTAAACAGACATTTAAAACATATTTTTTAATGCAGCATATGATAGCATTTTGGTGAATTTGTATGCTGTTTTGTTGTAGGTCTTGTTTTCACTTGTTTTTGTATTACTTCACCTCTTTATATTGTAACAGTATTTTGTTTAAAAATTACCTTAATAAATCTGAGCAGCTCATTCCAGTATTCATTAATCAATTGCTATGTCTGCCTTTTTCTAGATTCATAGCTATTCCAAGGTGACTGAATCTCTTGACTTCTGTCCGTGCCTTGGTCTCTTCAAAGAATGGACTATTGGAATCCCCTCTACCTGGTACCTAATATAGAACATGACCTTTTACAGGTAATGCAGAATTCTGCAGCCAAGTTACTTATTGGTATACCTTGTTACCAATATGTTGCATGTGTTTGTGGGGTCTGCACTGTCACCCCATCCAATTCAGGATCATTGTTTAAGATTCTGGTATTAGTGTATATATAGTCATTCATGACCTGGTCCCTGCTGTCTGAATGAGCTTATCATGCTCTACTGTCTTGCATGGATTTTGCACTAAGCACCTGATGGACTGCTCATGGTATTGTGGGTTAAACTTGTGAATTTTAGATTTAGATATTTATTTTATCAGGTCACATGGTTGTGGAACTTACTAGCTCAGCAGCTTTGTGAATGTTCCTCCTTGGCTAGCTTTAGATAGGCATTAAAAACATATTTATTTCACCTAGCATATGATGATGTGGGATACATGTTTATGCTGTTTTGTTGTAGGTCTTGTTTTTAAATGTTTTTATATTATTCTGCCTCTATATTGTAACAGTCTTCTCCTTAAAAAGCACCTTAATAAATCTGAACTTGAATTCCCTAAGAAAGACTACCTGTAGCAGTATTATTTAGTGTCAGTTGCTGCTATCTCTACCTTTTCATAAATTCATATATATTGCATAGCCAATAAGGCTTATGACCATTCATGCTTTGCCAGTGCTATCCCTCAAGCTGATCCCCCTTTCAGGGAGGGACAGGCCAGTCCATCCATTTGTGGATGCCCATCCGGTAACCTAGATTATGATTAAAGGAAGATAGCAAGTTGCACTGCTTAACATGCAAGGAAGGTTTATTCCTTTAGTTTGGAAGGTGTTGGATTAAAACACCTTCCATCCACCATGTTATCTTTATGTGTTAGTGAAGATATAGATACTTTGTTCTAGTACTGTTGCAGATATTTAACTTGCAGAGATACAGGAGATCCAGACCAATTGGGTTTCTAA
Source organism: Protopterus annectens (assembly GCF_019279795.1). Classification (NCBI taxonomy): domain Eukaryota; kingdom Metazoa; phylum Chordata; order Ceratodontiformes; family Protopteridae; genus Protopterus; species Protopterus annectens. The sequence continues at coordinate 331,252,672 of NC_056733.1, forward strand.
TGGTGCTGTAAGCAAGACAAATATATCCTTTCAAAAGTTTATAAGAACTGAATAAAGGGATAGAGCTTCCAGGATCTCTTTGTAGCTCAGAGTCCTTAGGATTGTTATCTTTTTCAATCAGAACCTTTTTTTGACCTGCTAATTGTTTGATATGCTTAATGAGACACATCCAAGGGGGGGGAGTTGTGCTTCATAATTGGCCTAATCAGCACTACATACACAGGAGTGATTGCCTCTTTAGACTGTTGATATTCCTTTGGTAATTAGCTGGCTAAATAAAAATGTCCTGACAAATATTGTTGCATGATGGTCAACCCAAGTACCTATGTCAATGACTACATTTTCATTTTGTAGTAGTGTGCTACCTATTTAGTATAATGAGGAAGGGGTTATCTTTCAAATATGAAGTTACTGCATGTTTTAACATTTAATTTGAGCCCATTTTAGTATACTGACAATTTATTATGGAGAGTTCATTCTGAAGGGTTTGGATGTCATCAGGTAACTGTAAAACAACTCCCAGATTGCAATTGCCTGTAAACTTTGTTAGCCAAAGGTCTTGGCTCTCTGCTTAATGATCTGAGAAGTTGTTGTCTTTTGGCTTTTCCCAGTTAGGGGTCGCCACATCGGAACTCTGGTCCGCTAATGATTGGCAGTAGATTTTCACGAATGCCGAGGTGCCAGCTCAACGTTCAACCTTCAGCGAAGGCACACCCATTTACGCATGTCTTTCAAATGCCCACCCAACCGCTGGGAGGACATGCAGACTCCACACAGAAGGCACTCCCCACACTCCAGCCGAGAATCGAATGGGAGAACCCCTTGCTGTGAGGCAACAACACTACCGCTGCACCACCGCAGATGTCTGCTTAATGATCTGAGAAGTAAATACCAAAAAAGAAGAATTCCCAGCACTAAGCCATGAAGGACATTTATGGTCACTTTCATAGTTTCTGACATGATGCCATTAACCTGTACTGTGCAGATTCTGTCTTTTAGACAGTTTAATATCCTTATCACATGAGTTGATATTTAAAACATTTAACTTTTATATTATCATAAGGAATCATGTCAAAGGCTGTGACCAGGTCAAGATAAGCTATGTGTAGTGCATGGCCACCATTCATGGTCTTTGTAACATTTTGAAGAAAGAGGAGAACAATACTAATACCTCATCTTCAATCTTGAATTCCCAAATCCTTGCATTTTTATTATTCATTTTCTATACCTTATTCATTTTTAATTCATCTTTCTCTGTATAAACCTCAAGCTTATTTCTTTCATTTGTTCTGTTTAGAATTCCCGTATTTTGGCTAAAAACATAATCATTAGAGCTCTGTTCAAGGCTGTCTTGTCTCTCATTATGTACTACCTTTTTAAATGTGTCCTTCTTTCTTTAAGCTATTCTTCCTCTGTCTCAATGTGAGTAAATCCCAACATCTTACTTTCTTTTTTTCTGGATTGTGCTTTCCCTGTAGTATGTATGTGAGAACACAATTTATCTTCAGTTTTGATTTTTTGCCTTCATTACTTGTTCATAGCTGCTGTGTAGAAATTTCTTTCTCCTGAGTTTACTGTTGTACTCTGACAGCAGTGGGTTTTCAACTATGATCTGGTGTACGTTGTTCAACAGTAAAGTCTATCTTATTCATTCCTCAAAACTCACCTTCTGCTTAGGATTACCCTTTTTGGAGCTTTATATTTCACCTTCACAAAGTTTAAAACTCTGCCAAGGTAGCGCATTTCCTGTTCTTTCCTGATGGGATAGAACAAATACAGACTAGTTTAACTGCTGTTTAGTAGGTATCTTCATTTTATAAACATGTTGTGATTTTATAAGTGTGACTATACTGTGTGAATATAGAAATCCCTGCAGCACCTTTTCATAAAGACATTACACTTAATTAACTTTGTAGTAGCACTGTAGCAAAAGGCTTACTCAATTATTCTAGCAGACATTAATCACATTCCATGGGCAAAACATAATAAGCAGCACACGTTTAATTTGTTACAGCTTTCACACGTAACATTCTGCAAATTTGTAATACCAGATCTAGCTCTGTGGTCACTTGTCCAGCATTTAAAACAAAGCATGCCTTCTCTCTATGAGTACATCTGTAGGAAGATATCCAGATTTTCCTTTGATGTAATCCATAGCAATTCTTCATAACTACAACACACTACCAATATATGTTATTCCAGGCACACATCCACCTGTAAGAGAAGCCAGATTCTCTCAGGTGGGTAGGGCTACAACCCTCTTTCAAATACATCATTTAATCACATAACAGGTTTTCTTAACTGAATCATGCAGGACTCTTGTTTTGCCTTAAAGATCATGGTAAAATGATTAGTAGTTAAATAGCAATTCTGTTTACAGCCTTTATTTTACATATTTGCAACCATTTTAAAACAACAGTTCAAGTCATGTCATTTGTACACAACAGCTACATCATTTTGCGAAACCATTCTGGTGAGAACAAGCATTCTCTTTCTCTCTCTCTATGTGGTGTGTGTGTGTGTGTGTGTGTGTGTGTGTGTGTGTGTGTGTGTGTGTGTGTGTGTGTGTGTATATATATATATATATATATATATATATATATATATATATCTATATGTATATATATATATATATATATATATATATATAGGTCTATGTGAGATGATCGACTTCAGAAACTCTAAAAAAAATGGAAGAGACCATATGATTGAGTCTCCGAAAACTCGTACATCCAATAAAAAATCACACAAATCTACCTTTTTTTATATTTTTGCACCCTGCACCCCCATGTAGGGGCTGTAGCCCCTCTCCTACTGCAAATTATATATACCAATTCTGAGATCACACTACAGAAAAAAAGGTAAATTTCCTGATCCTCACTGTACCACAATCTGCATTCAAAAAATTTGAGTTTTCAAAAACTCGATCATATCGTCTCAATCATACGGAGTTTGAATTTCTGAAAACTTGATCAACTGGTGTGTGTGTGTGTGTGTGTGTGTGTGTGTGTGTGTGTGTGTGTGTGTGTGTCTGTGTGGGTGTGCGTGGGTGTGTGTGTGTGTTTATATATATATATATATATATATATATATATATATATATATATATATATATATACATATATGTATAGTAAGTTCAAAAAATATTATGGAGGCATGATGCATGTAAAGTGACAGGTGTATTCAGTAATGGAGAAAAACATTACCTCATTTGGCTTTGCTGTTTCAGAATAAGTAAACAGTAACTTCATAACAGTGTAGAGTCCACACAGCTCTGCCAGGATACAGACCCAACTAGTATATGCCCTCCCCTTAATAGCTGCAGCATCCAAGAAAATCCTTCATCACCCTAGCCCATAGAAGAAGACACAACTCTTGGCTTGGGAAAAAAATGAATTGGTCCCCAGATAGGAAAGATTTGACCATTATCTGGGTACCATACTATACAAATCATTACATGAAAACTCCTTCCCACACCTCACAGGCAGATTTAAAATATGAGAAAGGATATACAACCCTCTCTTTGTAACTCATTTTGTCAAACACAAAACAGGGAGACCACAGCTTTTCTTTAACAGGGGCAAAACCCAAAATTCTGGCAAACCATCCACCCCAGCAATAAGAGACTTACATACAATTCCAGTGTTTGAAAAAAAGTCATTCACTGCATTCTGAAAAAAGCATACTGTGATTGCATCTGTGATTCCAATATAAACTAAAATTCCTACATGACTGCACCATATGTATCCTGTATTACAACTGTATCAGTAAATGTTATCCCTAATCATTTTATCTCCCATTTCCCCTTTTCTACAAATTCCCTGTTTCTCTCTTCCTTTCTCTCCTACTTATAAAAAGCTACAGTATCCCAACTATTACAACTACTGCTACTACTACAACTGTTACTACTACTACTACAACTGTTACTACTACTACTACAACTGTTACTACTACTGCTACTACTGCAACTGTTACTACTACTACTATCACCACTTCTATGACTATTACTGTTACTACTACTACTGCTACTACTACTACAACTGTTACTACTACTACTACTAACACTGCTATGATTATTACTGTTACTACTACTGCTACTGACTATTACTACTACTACTGCAAACTACTTCTACTGCTAATACCACTACCACTATTATGATGACCGCTGCTGCTACTACTCCTATTACTATGACTATTACTACTACAACTACTAACTACTACTGCTACTATTACTAATACTACTGTTCAACTATTGCTATTAAACCTGTCATCTTCTTAACCTAAACATCTATATCTCCATATCTAGGACATGAACCCTAATATATTTGTTGATATTATTGGAGTCTCATATATATTTACAGTACATCATTTGATCTTTGCTTGCATGTTTTATAGCCATTTGCTGCAATACAAAGTTCCAATGTATTATATGTATCCTCTGTTTTAGCTTAATGTATGGTGTGGAATACCCAGATTGAATCTGGATTGAATCCACCTAGGATCATCCCTCTACCTCAGTTAAATTTAGAGAAAGGTGAAAATTGAAGGACTCTTTCCATCCCAACTTTCACTTTTAAAAAAAAGTAGGAAGGAAGGAAAGAAAGAAAGAAAGAAACAAATACTTCCACTGTGTAAACTTTACAGTGAGCCAGATGGGCTCTGTCTCTCTCTTTTTATACCTCTAAGCATTCCTAATGATGGTCCTTCAGGTGAGGAACTAACTTCCAAAGTTTAGCTCCACCATAGTTATTTATTTTTATATATTAACTGAGGAATTAAGCCTTATGGTTAGCTACTTGATTTGAGAATATTGACATACTCCATACATCAGTGTACATTCTGAGAATAGATTTAAAAGCAGAAGCTTTCCTCCATGCGAAATCTGTCAAAAGATAGGCAGGAGGCACAAAAGTAAGGGCACTGACTTTTAGGTTGTCCAAGAAAAGCTGTCACCTGTTTCTTGGCAGAGGGAACAGGCCAGATTATTTACATATTTATGGGTATGTGTCATATGTGTGTGCGTGTGTGTATGGCCATTGGATATCTAAAGAACCCAACTTGATAAGATCCTATTTTCATCAAACTCCACATTATAAGACAAGAAACTAAGAAGTTCTCAACCTCTTTTATTGTGTCTGGCCAGTAAAATCTATTTAATACCTTAGCCTTAGTTTTGTCTACTCCAGGAGACTGCCCAACACATGAATATTGATTTGCTTTATTACTAGTATTCTATAAAAATTTGGTACTAGTAACAGCTGCAAAATGTATTTCCTTATTTTACTTAAACAATATCACAGGTCAACTTTTAATTCGAAACAGGAGTATTAAGTAAGGTAAATTACCCATTCACTATCTTATCCTATAACACCTGCGGTAGTGGTGCTGTGGTAGCATTGTCGCCTCACAGCAAGATGTTGTCCTGTTCGATTCTCAGCTAAAGCATCTTCTGTGTGGAGGCATACGGGAATGGGCATACCTTCATTGAAGGTTGTGCGTCAGAGCTGGTAACTCGGCACATAAAAATTCACTACCAAACATTAGCGGACCGGAGTTCCTCTGTGGCGACCCCTAACTGGGATAAGCCGAAAAACACAACAACAACTATCTTATCCTATAACCTTGGCTATGTTGTCCATTAGTTTAGCTAAATTATCATATTCCCACTTTGTTTTTATAAAATGTATGTGGTTTACATGTAAGCCCATTTACTAAGGATTATTTTCTTCAGTAACCTGTTTCAATCTACAGTAGATGATGGAGTGTCTTCCTGTAAAAATTAGCATTTATTGTTTCTTCTGTGGCTTCTCTCATAAAAGGCAGTTCTAAACAAAAAATCATCTCCTAAAGTACTTTCTTGGTTATCAGCACATACCTCTTTAGTGCTCTCATTAATTTTAGGTTGCTTTCCCCTACCTTAAATTGAGTGGATACCACCCTCTCATTTAATTTTCCTTGCTTATATTGCACTTTAACTGCAAAGGGTACCTTGGAATAAGATTGTATCTTTTTACTTGTTCCACAGATTTTTGCTACTTACAGTTCACCTTCAGTTACATTCTTTAATTTACACGAGGAGAACCTGGTTCAGAACTCATTACCTTGGTTATGTTACTTTCTGCACTCACTTTATTCTGACTATCCTCACTAAATGCATTTCTGTCACTGTTTCTGAACTAATGCTTGTAAGTCCTTTGCTAACCTTTGTCTTGCAATGATTTCTATTTCAGAATTTCTTATCCATTCATCGTCAGCTCCTATATTGAGATCTCATATAGTTTTGAGTCATTGTTGCTCTGTTGTTTGGCTATGTTTCTGATAATGTGCAGGAGCCTATTTCCAGTTTAATAATCAGCTTTTTGATCCTTTTGTCATTTTTATACCAAGTCTTTTCTCCTAGTCTTGGTTTTGAATTGTTGTATTAAGTGCCACTGCTATCCCCTTGACATTATTATACTGAATGGTTGTATCTGCTTGCCACAGTCAGTCTATACATTCTTCCTTCACACATGTTTTTCACAATGCTTTAAAATGTGGAAAGTCCTTAGCTAATTATCAAGAGTTAAATCAGAGGTTACAGCCACAGGATGCAATAGTTTTCAAAGAACTGTTTGAATTTCTGCATGTGGAAAAGGATTCACTTTTCTGTAGCAATGAATTCATATTACCTCCACATTTTGGTTGTTACTGACCTTAAGCTTAAACACTGTGGAAAGCTTACCAACTGAAATCATACTGCTAGAGTCCTGAAGATCTTTGCTCTCTCTTCATTCTCAATATATAGCATATTTGACTGCCTTTGTTTTAACACAGCGATACAGGACTGACTTAATTATTTTAGCTTTAGCCCTATCACACTCCATGGGAAGTACTTCATCTATAGCAGGCTTTCCAGTTTTTACATTACTATCAAAAATCCATCTTGAGTGGTATTAGCACAGAACTTAACAACGTGACCCCAAACACGTTTAACAAATTCAGACTTTACTTGCTGCTTTTTGTTGCATAGAAGATATTACATTCCTTATTATAGTTTTATCTACAAAGCAGAAATTTTATTTTAAACATTGTGTCATCAACTCATAGGTATTCTATTAACGTTACTAACTCATCAGATTTATTAAGATTACACTGAAGTTTCCATTTTCTTATATTACATGAAAACACTTTTTAAATATACTCCAAAAAGCACTGCACGAGGAGAAACAATGCACCGGACAGCTCGAGATAAAAAACAACGGTTTATTTTCAAACAGCACGTAAAATGGATTTAACATGTAGCTTGCTCTGCTACTTCCTTTTTTATAAGATAGTCACTGACAAATAAGACCTTCTGCTCTAGCTATTTGTGTCAGAGTAGTACAACACTCTGTACTGCAGTATTTATTTATTTGACTCTTTGTTGAACAGGAAAGTCCGGCTGGGCAGAGTCCATTTTCATTGGAGACCTGTGGAGAAAAGCTCCATCACAGTACATTTATATTAACAAATGAATTTCAGACACTTCAAAAAAAAAAAAAAAAAGTTACATTTTTCTGGAAAAAAAAAAATCATAGTTACAAGATTGCTATATACACTAAAATATTTACGTCAACATATATAACTCTATATAGTACTAGTAGCTATAAAATCATGCAGGAATCAAATAAATTTATACTGTAGAAGGGAAAGTATTGTAAAGAAATTTAGTGTTCTCAACATGTCAGTACAGAAAGGATTACCAAAACAAAGCCGAGAACAAGGTACGGACACCACAGAGCTTTAATAAAATAATAAAATGTCAACAAACACAGTAAGATAAAGCGCTTTTCGTCTAGTTGATAACTAGACTTCCTCAGATACAAGTGTTTGAACCAGATTCACATAAATACCCTCTCCCATCCCAATTTCTTAATTGACTAATTTGTTTATGAGGCTTTTAAGTCAGGTATCGGAATTAATACTCTCCTTTTCAACCTCCCTAGGACACCAGCATTATTTGGTTCCTCTAAAATTCATAAATCCTTAGTTAATCCACCAATGAGGCCTCTGGTGGATGCCAGACAAAGTATCACTTACCCTATGGCTAAGGTAGTAGATAGTATATTGAAAAAATATTTGAAGGATGAGGGGCAGATCTGTAAGGATTCTTGGACATTTTTGTCGAAATTAAATGAGCCTCCACTGAAAATGGATTTGTGTCCAGACTGACTTTCCTGGTAAACAAATGTTAAATAAATAAATAATAATAAAACAAAGTACTTTTATTGAATCACCACACTTATATAAGCTGTTTAAAGTACACTGCTGTATCTATATCTTTAAGTTTGTTTGTGGTAGCATTTTATACTGTTTAAGTTTGTTTGTGGTAGCATTTAACTCCTTTACTGTGCTTTTGCATTGGCAGGACTGGGAATGTTCATCTGGTGGCAGTAGGTATTTACTAACTAAGCTGAGAAACACAGAAAAGGGCTCCAAGTTTTTTTTTTTTTTTTTTTTGCATTTCTCTGCACTTGATCTGCACTGTTCTGATACCTAACTAGCATAGACTAGATTCAGACCTGCGAAATCTATCCTGTTATTGATACACTTGAGCTAGTATTGACAACATCTTTTTAGTTTGGAATGGGACCCCCCCAGAAACTACAGGACTTCCTAGACCACATCAACAGCAGCACCAGCTTCCTCAGGTTCTCCACCAAAACCAGCCCAATACAAGTTGAATTCCTGAACCTGCACCTTTCCAAGAACACCAGCAGCAACGACTTCAACCACAACTTGTATAGGAAACGCACAAGAGTAAGCTTTTTACTCCACAGCAGCAGCATGCATCTGTACAAGCTCAGAATAAACGTGATAAAATCACAGGGACTCAGAATTTCCAGACTCACCAAAGACCTAAATGACTTTTTCCACAACATTAAAGACCTGGAAAATTATTTCCTGGCCAGAGGCTACACGGAGAGGATTCTGTACCAGATTCTTGACCCCATCACGAACAATAGAAAGGAAAATCTCTTCATACTTCTACAGAGCCTAGGAACTAAAAACAGGTATGAAAACAAATATAGGCTCAACTTTATTTTACATTTCTCAACGGACTATAAGGACATACAAAAGATCATCCATGAAAACTGGACCATCATCAATTCAAACAGACTTTTTGGATACATCTTCCCTGAAGCACCAGGGTTCATGATGAAAAGAGGACCCAACCTAAAAGACCACCTCGAGAGACCCCACCAAGACAACTCGACAGATATGGCACCTGTCCACGTAGTGACTTATCCCCCTGCTTCTACTGTAAATACATGGCAGGCACGGACCGCTTCTACTGCCCCAACAGCAAAAAAACAATAACCACAAGGGCATTTGGAGGCTAAAACACAGAAGGTGTTGTCTACAGAGCAAACTGCTGCAAATGTCAAACCTTCTATGTGGGCAAGACCATCAATGCCCTCAAAACCAGGATTGCCAAACATCTGTCCAACATCAGGCAAAAGATACTGACAAATAAACTAGCAACACACGCAACAAAAAAAAAAACAGGACACGAAATATTTAAGTTCCTGATACTCGAACAGCTGGAGAAGATCCCTTTCAACTGGGGCTTCAATTCAAGATTAGAGGAAAAAAGAACTTATCTGGCAGATACAACTTGAAGCAAGGCACCCTCCGGGCCTCAACTGCATGGAGACCATCACCTCAGTCCTGAACCTCAGGGCACTTAACCATGCTAACTACAACTAATCGGCTCCTAGTAAGATATGCTATCTATTTCACTCACTGTTTTCTCACAGATATAAGACATAATGTATTTATTTTTTGAACAATAAGTGTTTATAAGCAGAACTAAAATTGCAGTACGTTAATGTATCAGCCCTCACAAAAGTTGCAATTTTCAGCTCAACTTTTAATTATTATTTTTATTATTTTTAATTTAAAAGGTAAAATTTCAATGTCAAACTACATTTAACTTTTTACTAGCTAATGTACGCTCCCCCTGATGAAGGTGCGGCAGACAAGCTACCTTCCTATCTGCCCCGAAAGCACCGGACATCTCAGAATCTTTCTTAGGACCAAGTTTGCTTCCAATGTTTTACAGATGGCAATGGCAAGTCTAAATTTAAAACTATAGTCAGTAACCCCAGAATATTGCCCAAGATCTCTGTTTTACAGTTTAATTTTAATTTTAAATTTAAATTTAAATTTAAATTTAATTTTAATTTTTATTAATTTTTATTTTTTGGTTAAATTTAAGTTTTAGTACAGTTTTTTCAAACATAGTTATAATCGTGACAAAGCAAAAAGCTCCAATGCATTGCTAGAGGTTAGGAATGACACATATGAACAAGAAGCTGGATAATAACAAAAAGGAACTAAATAAGAGGAATAAGATGCTTCCAACCAGGCCCGTCTTCACCTTGTAGGCCTACCAGGGCCACACCCCCAACTACTCACTTCTCATTGGACATCTCTCAACCACGCCCCCTCCACAGTATAATAAAAGCAGCACAGCGACAACTCTCAGGTCATTCTGACCAGCGCATGGGGAGCCCACAAATAGTCCTTTTCAGGACTCACCACATAGCAAAAGACCTGAAGATCTGTTCAAGAAGAAGGACAACGGAGATAGACACCACCGTGGAACACCGAAGGGCACAACAGCAGCTCTTCCCAGAGCCCATTGTGACCATACACAAAACAGCTCTTCTCAGAGCTCACATGGATCTGCCCCTTACACCAAACAGCTCTTCTCAGAGCTCACAGTATACCAAACAGCTCTTCTCAGAGCTCACAGAGATCTGTATAAGCTCTGGTAAGAGCTACTGGAGACACATTGAAGAATAAAACAAAAAAAAGTTCGTATTAGAGCTACCACCAACACCCGAACGGGCCTTCAAAACACAAAACGGCCCTTCTCAGAGCTCACAGAAATCTGTATCAGCTCCGGTAAGACCAGCCGGAGGCAGAGACACAGCTTCGGTGAACCAAACAAATCAGTTCTTTTTAGAACTACCGCATCTGCCCGAAAGGACATTCAAAACACAAAACAGCCCTTCTCAGAGCTCATAGAGATCTGTAGCAGTTCTATATAGAGCTCCAGCTACCCACAGGGCTAAAACAGCTCTTTCTAGAGCTAGATCCACCACCGACTACACGTGGAAATCTGTTCACCGTTTAGGATCAAGAGTGAAAGGCATTGTAAAATTGGTTATTCCCTCCCTCAAGGCAGGCATCACTCAGGATCGAAAACCCAAGAGTTCCACACCTATTTTTGTGGTTCTAATAACACATATGGTAAAAACCTGCTATAATGGATGGGCAGTATCTCATCATTTCACTTGCCAGCTTGATTGACATGGGCATCCTGAGGCAATGTAGTAATTGCTTCATGTATACTGACAACCACTTACTCCTAAAACAAATAAATTCTCTATGTGAGAGATGTAATTACAGTATGAAATTGGAATCAGTTGCTCACGGAACAACCAAGTGGGCATCAAACAGGTTGTCAGCATGCACACTTCACTTCACATACAAAATGAGGACATGACACATAAACCCACATACATGGAGGTGCTTATTAGAAGCCTACCAAAAGATCAGAGACTTCTCAAATGTAAACCACTTTCGCACACTGCTATGTAAATAGAAACCATTACACATAATATCAAATTCACCAGTGTCTCAGAAAATAAGCCCCAAAGGCAAAACACCTCAAAACTTAATGCCTTAGTCATAGATGGCTCCATAGTGAAACACAGATGTCATCCTCACTAGGCTGGACAAGGAGAAGGTCATGGTCAGCTGCTTGTCAGGTGCCCAGGATCTATCAAATAACACATGCAGTTAAGTCACTCAACAACAAATACTGTTATGACTCTTTCATAGTCCATGTTGTGGTGAATGACTTCAAACTTACCTCTCTGCACTATATGAAGACAAACATGACTGAACTCTTAGATTATATGTTCCAGGTAGGTATGACTCAAGCTCTAAACTGCATTCTACCTTCATCCAGGATGATGACACAATATAAACAAAAAATGATCAACTTCAACAATTGGCTTAGTTTGTGATGTCAGTACAGGGGGATCCACTATCTGTCATCCTGGGAAGACATGTCTGACAGGCCATGCTGCTTTGCCAAAGATGGTCTACATGTGTCCTCAGGGCTTTCGGATACTGGCAAAGGGACTTGCCTCACCCATAGTGCCTTTTTTAGGCAATGTCAAAACAACAATATTTCAGTAACAAAATCCACTCGAGACAAACTCAAAGTTCTGCTGCTTAATGCTAGAAGTCTAAACATGAAACTGCACTACCTGGAATCATGCCTCACCTTGAAAAATGCTAACATCTGTGCAGTCACTGAGACATGGCTCAAGGCTGCAGAGAATATCCCAGCCATGCAAGGCTACAATGCCTTCCACACATTCAGACCTCAAAATGAGGAGGAATGAACAAAAGGTGAAGGTGTATCCATCTTCATTAAAGACAAGTACACTTCGAAACTGGTCAGACAGTAAGACTCTCTTGAACTACTCCATGGCCAATTAACTATGGGCAAAATACCCTACCACATCATTGCTAGCTATAGGTCCCCTCCACGAACCAAGAAAAGCACACCGCCTACCTGGACTTACTGGGGTCACTTGTCATACAGCCTAAAACCTTAGTCATAGGAGATTTTAACAATCCTTCCATTGACTGGGTGACATACATGAGCACGAACAAGCTTGCCCAGAGGCTCCAGGACTTTGTCAATACAAATGCTCTGAAACAGATAGTCTGCACCCCCACAAGGGGCTGAAATGTCCTAGACATCGTACTCCCCAACATGGGGGGTTTCACTTCACTTCCCCCTGTGAGATGCCCTCCCTGGTAAGATCAGACCATAAATCACTCTCATTTGAAGTAACTATTGAACCTGTTACCACCACAGAAGCAAATAAAACTAAAAAAAAAAAACTACAGCCTGCTAAATTATTTATTTTATTTATTTATTGCATTTGTTTACTGGGAAAGTTCACTGGGCCTAAAAGAGCTCATTTTCAGTGGAGGCCTGGGGAGAAAAGCTCTGACAAGAACATAGATACAGAAAAAAATTAAACATTAATTGATACAGAAGTAGAAACAGTATTAGATATAGGGCAGGATTCACGAAGGCTTGCACGGAGTGTAAGAGACATGTAACACTCCATGCAAGCCTCGCAATCCAGGAACAGCCCTAAACTCCGTGTAAGAGACCAGCTAAAATGTCTCTTACACGGACTGGGCGTGGACATGCTAAATACCTCACTTGCAGCTGAAAGGTATGCAAATGAGGTATATTAGCGATCCACGAAGCAGAAATCAGTCCGTGTAAGAGACGTTTTAGCTGCAGAAATTTACTCAGTTGACAACTGAGTACGTTTCTGCAAATTCCACAACGGAGCCATGTCAGCTCCAAATAAAGGGTGCATATGTCTCAGGCAGCATCCAATAGCCAAATATGTGGCCATTGGCAAGGTAACCCGATGCAAAAATAATAATAATATAATTTTTTTTTTCGGCGATCGCCGCTGTTTAAACCCAGCGCAGCCCCGCGCAAACGGGCTGCGCTGTATAAAACATAAAAATGAAGGTTATAAACCACAAATGTGGATTTCATGCAATACATGGAATGACAATGCAGGGACCAGCAGACCAAAAACAACATGGCCACCGTGTAGTGGTTGCTAAGGGGGGAAGCTGAGTCTAAGACATGTAACTAAGCATTAGTAGGCAATCTCATGTAAATGAGGGTTAGGATACTGAATCTCACAGTCACATAGCAAATGAGCACAGTCTGAGTAGTGTAAGAGATACATAAGGGGGAGGAATAGAGTAGGAGATAGGTGACATCACAGGGGGGAATGGTAGAAAGAAATGCAGTTCATTGGAGGTCAGTGTAACATGACAGATGACTGACACAGATCATGGAAAGAGGTGTGCCACAAGATAAGTCAGGGAAAGTCAAGAAATGGAAGGTGCACACTGTTACTTACACCAAAGTTTCTTGCTGGGCGTGCATGCGTACGTGTGCGCACCATGAAGCGCAAGTAGGGCAGTGTGCATGCGTGTAAGACAGACTGAGCATGTGGGAGCATGTTGGGAGATGTTTAACACTGTTTGCGCTGGTGTGCGCGCGTGTAGGGCAGGCTGAGCATGTTGGAGGCTGTTGGCAGACGTGTAACAGTGTTTGTGCGGGTGTGCGCGCGTTTTAACCCGAATAAGTAGATTCTGAACCGTGTAAGCACGTGTGCGCGCGTGTAAGCCACTGTGAGCGTGTTTCTGCTAGTATGCACGTTGCTCCCCCCTGAGGAAACAGAAAGGAAAAAGGAAGCAACAGAATTAGTAGGAAGCTAGCAGGGATAACTGCTGAAGCTAGCAGGTGAAAACAATTAGAAGCAGGCAATTACACAGGCAGAATAGTAGCCCAGCCCAGCACTTAAAACTCTGCAAACAGTAGTGCAGGATGTTTCTCTTAAGAGACACTGCAAGACAGGAGTAAGCTAATGGAAGTGAAAACTGAAAAAGCTTCACTCAGAGCAGAAATGTTAGGGGCTGCCATAGCTGTCATAATGAGACATAGGCGACTTACTGAGGGTGGTGACAATGCAGATGGTGCCAGACAACCCACAGTGAGGAGACGGAGAAGAGTGTACAGGCCCTGGGTCACCTACCATGGGTTACATGAGCTGGAGATAGTAGAGCGCTATAGAGTGGACAGAGAGCTCCTGCAGCAAATTGTTGAGCTGTGCAGGCCACGCCTCACACACAGAACCAACAGAGGGGAAACCCATCCCAGTGGAAACCAAGGTATGTGTTGGCCTAAGAATACTAGCAACAGGTACCTTCCAGAGACCAACTGGTGATATGATGGGGATATCACAGGCATCAGCCTCCAGGGTACTGCACCAGTTCCTGGATGCCATGTCAGCACATGTCGGTGATCATGTATATTTCCCCAATGCCCGTGAGGTATTGGCCAGCAATATGCGTCCCTTCCAGCAAATAGCGGAATACCCTGAGGTAGTTGGTGCAATAGACTGCACACACATACGCATCAAAGCACCAGCCGGTGAGTGGGGTAGGGCCTACATTAACCCCAAGGGCTTCCCCTCCATCAACTGCCAGGTCGTGTGTGATGCCCAGGGCATAATAATTAATGTGTGTGCTGGCTGCCCTGGGAGTTACCATGATTCCCACATCTGGCATTTGACTCAGCTGTACCAGACATTTGCCAATGGGGACATCCCACACGGACACCTAGTGGGGGATGCAGGTTATGCACTGGAGCCGTGGCTGATGACACCCATCAGAAACGCACACACACCTGAACAGGAACGCCATAATGAGGCACATGCACAAACATGTAATGTAATAGAGCGTGTGTTTGGGCTGCTCAAGTCACGGTTCCGGTGTCTGGACACATCTGGTGGAGCCTTGCAGTACACACCAACTACATGTACCCAAATTGTCATGGTATGTGCTATGCTACATAAAATTATCTTGCGAAAACAGCTGCAGCAGGGCCAGCATAGGGCTGGGCCAAACAGCCCCCCACCATTGCCAAGGCCATCACAGGCAGAGCATGACTCGGAGGAGGAACAACCTGAGCCTGCCCCAGTAGGCAGAAGGAGGCATGCCCAGTATGCCCTGGCCTTGGCAAAGAGGCAACACATAGCACATACACTGGCTCAGCAGGAACCCTGGGAATGATACCCCCTCTGACTCACTCAAATAATAACATGGATGCCTAAACTGACATGACCTGCTCACAAACATGTACAGGGAAGTGTGATATGCGCATCTGACAGAGGCAGCCCTGCAGCACCACCTGAGGCATGAATGCCATGTGTTAAGTAATGTAATACCATGTACTATATGCACACCTGAGCACCCTGACTAACATCCACCCTCACCAAGCATGAAGCCACAAAATGATGATGGGATGATCAAGTGCAATAACTGGCTGAAGTAATGCAGTAAGTCAAAGGGGAGCCAATGTGTTTCAGGCTGGGAAGACATGCGGAGCATGACATGATGCACCACCTGCTAGGGGTGGTGTGCACCTATCATTCCATGCCCCATGGATACTGGCAAAGGCTGTCAGTACCCACAGCATGCCCTGAATAGGTAAGTCTCAAAACACAAACCCACCTTCATAGGTACCACAAGGGATAGGAACCTAGATGTAATGCTACCCAATACAAGAAGTCTAAACAGCAAGATGTGTGCAGTGTAAATGCACACAGTATGGAGAATGTAGATATCAGTCCTGTAATAGAGAACTGGGTCAAGGCTCACATCAGCACCCTAACACTGCCAGGTCACACCTCATACTGTGCTGTACAGCCGCAAAACATGGAACAAGCTACAAAAGGAGGGTGACTAGCAATAAATGTCAAGGATAACCACACCCCCATGTTGGTACCACAACAAGAAGCAGCATGGATTAGCCATGGTCAAATACCAATGGCTAAAACCGCCTCCCAGTATATAGCCTGCTGCAGACTACTGTCCTAATACCAGGAACTGCACCTGGCCTATGTTGGAATACATGAATATATCAATCCCTCAAAACAACATTATGTTGCTTGAGTGAAAATACCCAGACATACACCGGGAGCATTATACTAGCACCAACACAGTTGGAGAAAAGTTCCCAGAATCCATAAACAAAAATGCCCAGGAACAACGTACCACTCCCACAAGAGGGGTAAGCATACTGGATGTGATAATCAGCAACATGTGTACTGGATGGCAAGATGAGAAGTGTATCCTTCACTGGTAAGACCAGACCATAGTGTAATCACACTGGATATACACATTCCGACCCCAGTCCCTGGCCAGAATTCCACAGTGAAAAACATGTGTAAAGCATAGGTTGCAGCCCTCCAAACTGATGTTGAATCCACGAAAGGCCCTGTGCAAGTGCAGAATATGGGACACACCGCAGAACATGTAATATAGGCATTCCATGAACACAGCCAGGAATGCTTGGAGTATGCAATCACAAATAACAACAACACACAATGCCATACATGCAGGCATCTGGCATGCTGGACTCCAGCCATTACCAAACTATGCAAGAGAATGAGGAAGCTACAACATGATAGAGCAAACATAAAAAGGGAAGTAATCACTGACCAGTAGTATGGCAATAACATATGTCCACACATGCAATCCACTAAGTCCAGCCACAACAAGTAGAATCTGTAAATCCAGAGGCAATGTGACACCTGTCCCAAGTACACAGAAAACCACAACTCCCCCCAATAAATACAAATATATGTGATAGATGCAACCATGTATCCAAACCAGAGGTTGAGCTCCCCCAACTCAGTACTGTCAAAACTAGTCAGGAGGAGAAGGTAACCACATACACCACAAACCCAGTCCCACATAGACCTACCACAACTGTAAACCAAACACATAAACACAGGAAAATATTCCCGGAGGCCCTAATTACAAACACACCACACCAACAGAAGCCTCCAAAGCAGATCACAAGCAACCACAACCTCCAAACATAGCACAAAGCTGGTATGCCAAACAGCCACAGGCCAGAAGGAGAAACAACATGCCTGATACAGTTGTAATAGGTGTCTGTATAGGCAGACACACTGCTGTCCCACTCACCAGACTGAACAAGGGAAAGGGTAGAGTAAGCTGCCTGTAGGCTGCCACAAAATGCCACATAACACAAGTACGCAGGTCACCCCAAAGCAAGCAGAAATATGATGCACTCAATGTCCATGCTGGTGTGAATGACCTGAGATGTACCTCCCTGGTCTACATGAAAAGAGACATGGATGATCTCTCTGAGTATGTACCCCAGGCCGGTATGACACTGGCTGTGTGCAGCATCCAACCCTCACCAAGAATGATGCCACAGTACAAACACAGAATGATCATGTTTAACAGCTGGCACAGTTACAGCTGTCAGTCCAAGAGGGTCTAATGTCTGTCTGCTTGAGATGTCAAGCATGACAAGCCATGCTGCTGTTCCAGGGATGGCTTGCACCTGTTACCCCTGTGCGTCTGGATACTGGATAAGGCCTTTGCCACCTCCATAGAGCCATATGTAGGCAAGGCCAAAAAGACTACCCACCACCCTAGAAAACATAAGTGGTAAGAAACATAAGGGTAATGCTGACCAATGCCAGATGTGTAAACTGCAATATGCATGCCTCTGAGGCACTTCCCATTATGGAGAACATCGATGTCTGTGCAGTGACAGAAGCCTGCTGCAAGCCTAGTGATAGCACACCAGCACTACCAGGTTATACCACATATCATGTGTTATGGCTCCAACACCTGGACCAAAACATCAAAGGAGGGGGAGTATCCATATGTAGCACAGACACCCATATGGCCAGGTAACTGACAATGCACAAAGCAGCGGAGACCACCCATGTGCACCTAAGTGTAGTCCAAACTGCTGTACAGTCTGTAGCATGCGACAGACCACACTCTCACACACAAGAACTCCACCCAGACATCATGAAGACACTGGACAGTATGAATGTCCCACCAAATACCAGACAAGGTACACACAAATTACCACATAGGTGGCAAACCATTATGTATGCAAGGAGTAATCAGGGACCTAGGGACACAAGTCGACAGTAATCTGTCATGTGACACTCACAATGCCAATGTGGCTAGGAGGATTGTCGATATTGGGCACCGTATCATGAAAGGATTCACATCTACATCAACAGAGGTCACTGTGCTGCTGTACTGTTCCCTTATCAGACCCATAATCTAGTACAATGACTCATATGGGATGTACCGTACGTGACACCTGCAGCGGTTCGGAAGACCTCATAGTTACCCCACCAAGAGGATAAAGGCTGTGAAATATATGTCATATGCTGCCTGGCTGTAGACACCCCAGCTGAATGCAGTCACAGACTGCCTACACAGAGGCATTGTATGTCTGTTGTACAAGGCCATGTCCAACACAGGAGTAATGGACATGCTCCACCACAGGAAATCAAAGCCATTGGAGCATTTTTTTTTTTTTAAGAAAATTTTTTTATAAGTTTATATTTAATTAAGGAACTACAAAGGCAAAGGAGGTAAGACGATGCTTTTGGAATACATTCATCCATTCATAAAATGTAAATACATTAGATATATATATTTTATATATATATTTTTTTAATATTTCTTTGTGGAGACTAAAGGTTTAGTTCTCCTTAAAGAACTGATGATGAATTGATTGTTTAATTGCAAAATTAAAGGAAGTTTCAAATATAAGGTCACAGGTTACTGCCTAGTTTGTCTTCTGAGGAAGTTGCGTTTTGACATAGCGACGAAAAGTGTACTGTATTTTAGCGCTTAAAGATAGTTTTATTAGTTTTAATAAACTGGAACTGTTTCTATAAGTGGAAGCCTCAAGAAAGTTTTTACAACTCTACAACCTGTATTTATAGAAACATTTTTAAAAGGGAAGCCGCCTCGGAAATCTAGGTTCTTTTCGCTGGTTTGTGGTCTTTTTTACCTACTACTGTGAGAGTGACAGATGTCAGCCTCAACACATAATGAAATAAGATGTGCTGGAGGGACAGATACATAACCCAGAGGCTCCCCACACCCAGAAACAGGATCCCAATCCATGTTAGGCAGAGCCCCTCACTGACACCCCTCAACAGGAATATTGCCAAGTGGATGGATGATCGTACATGTATACTGGGGTCTTCACTGTTTCATGACCAGACAGAGGCACAGTAAAGAAATTCATAAATGGCCATAATAGAAACATAGCAAGGGGTGGTGAAAGACACACACACTCTGGCTAGGCTTACTAATGCCCTAGGGTGGATAGCCTAGTATGAACCCATGAACCTATGAAGATACAAATTGTACAGGACACTAAGGATAATCACAAGGCTTACCTAACTGATGGTAGGAAACATGTTGGGCATCCACAGATATACTCCGAATCACACAGATATTACAAACAACATACCAAACACACACACATATTGCTAACATACAACCTGACAGGTGCAGTGCAAACACCCCCCCCCCCCCCAGAGTGCAAAATATCTATCCCAGCAGACTGCTGGTCCCCTGACATTGCAGATGCTGAGGTAACAGCCATCATCTGCAAAGCAAAACACACAGCAGCAAAGGTATGTGATGGTGTCCTGGGCTGAGGCCAACATGGACTCCAAGAATAATGGAATGCCAAATCACACTATTGCCCAATGTCAGCCTTACCACAGGATATGTACCCAAAGAGCAATGTACAACAACAGTGGTCCTTCACAACAAAGGTGTTGCCTGAATGGATACTGCTAACTACCACCCCAGGATCCTGACAAGCTTGGTCTGCACAGCTATGGAAAGGATCAGTATGTACCGCAGACAGAAGGCTATTGTGGACCTACTGATACTGGACCCTACACAGTGTGGCTGTCGTAACTGCAGATCCTGCCCCTAAACATGTTTGACCCATTTGAAGTAGTCATTAAGGTCATTGATGAGGGCAATGTGGTCCACACAGCATAGCTGGACCGTGCATATGCTTCTAGACAATACCGTACGAGTTCAGTATGGATATGTTCACCAGCTTAAATATATACCCCTATGTCAGTAGAGAGGTTGCAAACCAGACCAAGGACAGAACTGACATGGTCAGACATGCCGCATCCATGTCAGACTACAATGCAGATATGAGTGGCATCCCACAAGGCCTGGTCCTGCCCCCCCCCGTTCTGTATATATGTCCCATAGGTAAAGGCCAACATGGAAGGACTGTGAATGAACATGTATGCAGAGGAGTACAAACAGCCCACCATATCTGACCCCCAGCTGACACAAGCAACCCACAAAAGGGCCACCTACAAACAGACAACTGGAGCCATAGCCATGTCAGCAAGCTAATTGCAGAACTGTGTATAGACAACCACCGTGGATATACAGTAAGTGCCCATAAATTACCACACAGGTGTTAACCCATGACGTACCTAACATGTAATGAGAGACCTGGGTACAAAAGGTGATAGATATCCTGCACTGGACAAACATGTGGCTGTAGTGTTCACAGAAACATATACTATATACCCATCCAAACATGAAGGTTGGCAGATGTAGATAAGAGGATGTCACTGTGGCTCTGCAGTCATCCTCCATCAGCGTCACAATTGACTACAATAGCCCCTGTGGGATATACCTCAGCAGACACCTCCATCAACTGTAAAGTCCACAACAGTACCCCACCAGGAGTAGCAAAGAGCATGAACAGATGCCATGTGTTGCCTGAGTAAACAAACTGCAGCCCCACACACTGCCATACTGCCCAGCTACAGGCAAGCTGTGCCTGATGTATGAAGCCATGTCAAACCTGGAATCAATGAACATGCTGCACCTTGT
Organism: Protopterus annectens; assembly: GCF_019279795.1. Lineage (NCBI taxonomy): Eukaryota > Metazoa > Chordata > Ceratodontiformes > Protopteridae > Protopterus > Protopterus annectens. The sequence goes on from NC_056733.1 coordinate 331,274,071, forward strand.
ACAATCTGAATGGAGTGAGCTATGCACATGAGAGACCTGAACCCCAGCACTGACATACATAGGACAAGCTGTACAGAATGATCCATAACACAGAAGGCACCCCCACTCTTCAGTAAACCCCTGGTACAGGTCAGCCAGAGAGTCACTTATCGAAACCCCTCAAGAGGAATCCAGATGAGTGGATGGGAGATGGTAGGCTAACCCTGGGTATCACTGTTATGTCAGAGGTAGACGGAGGCACAGTATACTAACCATGACATATGTCATGGCAAACTCCAGTTACAATGTGTGTCGAAGGACAAACACACCCTGTGACTAGCATCAGAAATGGCCTAGGGAACATCGCTAGTGTTTGCCAATGTCCACCCATGTTGTGGAATACACTACCAACGTTGGACGAGCCTGGTGTAGGTAGTCCATATCTGAACATAATGCAACATGGTCATATGTGCACAACTGGCCCCTACACAGTCTGTTGTGCTCACTATGAAGATGTCAAACAGTCATAGGACTAAAGCCCAGGATACTGTCCACCACAGTGAAAGTACTGAACCAGTACACTATACGGTACTACAGTGTTAGGTCATTATGAAAGTATGTTGAGAACTGTCTGCAAAGTATCCCATGCAATCCCTGCAGGCACAGTATAATCCCTGTTGTGGCAGACACGAAGCAGTTGGCCAGTTAGTACACAACATGACACCCAACACACAACCATAAATGTCAGATATTGTTGAAGTTCACACACACCCAAATATGTGGTAGACTTCAGAGTGCAACATATGGAAAGCTCACACTGGGCATGCTCGCACACTTTGATAAATGAGGCATATGTCAGACAACATGCCATGGAAAGGCTGAACTGGGCATGCTCACACACTTAGGCCATATCTCCGTTTAGCAGTTGGCCACACATATCTGGTATTTGTACGTGTCAGTCCAGGAACCAACCACAACACAGCAATCTGCCCAGTGCACACAGTAAATGACTACAGAGACATAAGTGATATAGTGGATCGCCGTCATATGCAAACATTTTCCACAGATACACAAGTTGGTCATAGGAACACGGAATGCTATGGCAATAAAGACCTGCAAACAGTAGAACAGCACAACAAGTATTGTGCATCCAACAATTGAACATATGGGTGTAGATGTCAATACTAGGCTTGTTGCCCTAGGGAATGACAGCTCAGCTAGAGTGTGCTTGGCATCTGCATCCCCAGTACAGTAGGCTACTGTGCCACTGTAAAGTAGGTCACATAAGGCAACATGTGAGGCTAGTGAGCTGTGCCTCTGTCAAGCAGGGGCACCGTGGAGGTCCCAGGGATTGAATGTGCTAAGCCACAGCCATGTTGTCGGTGTGTGCTGGAAGAGGGTTGCTGAGGATCTCTAACAGTAGATGTCTGTCAATAACAGACCGAGGGGAGCCCTATCTGCATTCTCTGGACAATTCCACTGTCAACACTGTGTTGTGATGATTATGTGTGAATGAAGTGCTGTGCCAGAACTGTTCACAGATGTCCTCCCTCTGTGGGCTACAGCTCTGCAATGTATTAGCTCACTCTGTCTGTTGTACGGCTCATATATGGCTGGTGTACACCTGACAGGTGTCTTGTTGTGGAGCAGTCATGGGTATATGTGGGATAGCATGATCAATTCAAACCGTACACATGCTCATAGAATGCAATTGTCAAGGATTATGCTGAGTGGCCAGTATAGTCCCCCAGCATGGGTCCTCTGAAGTCGTCCACCCCAGTCTTCACAAGTGTAGAGTCTGCTTGTGCTAAATACAGTTTGTGTGCAGTGACAACCTTGTCTGCGGGTGGAGATGGGATATGGATGTCCAGGGAAAGGTGGGTATGGTCAGATATCAACAATGATGGTCTACCTCTGGTGTGAAACAGTGAGTACCCACGTTGCAGATGGACAGGTGCAATATGTATTCCCCCATTTGGCTGTGGTGTGTGGTTCTGCCATAGCACATGGACCCACAAATTGTAGTGGCTGTAGGGTAAAGTGGTAGAGGCCTGAGTAGTTCTCACACACAATATGCCTGTACCTGATGTTAACAACTGGAATGGTGTATGTGAACACCTGCATATCCCGGCACTGTTCCCAGGGAAGCTAAGTGTGTGTCCTGGATGTGGGTGTGGTGTTCTGGACTGGTTGTGTTGTGTGTTACAGGTCCTGTGGTCACAAAGCATGGTATAGAACATAACCTGCCAGTGCGATGTGCATATCTGACCCTGACGTAGGTGGCTGCAAATGCATATATATGCTATCCCCCACCTGACAGGTAGTACTACATGTACATACCTCTGTAGAAATAAAGATGTCAGCACCCTATAAATACTGCAGGTGCAGAATAGATGCCCAGTAAATCAGATAGTACGCTCTGCTATTGTGTCTCCCTCAAGTGTCATAATATAGTTAGGTAGGGGTTTGAATCCTGCAAATGCTCAGTGTGTGGGTGGGTGAGTGGGGTTTGTGTGTGTGAAAGTCTATGAGAGGGAAATGTCCCTTTTGGCAACTGGGAAAACACACTACAGGATGCACATTCCCCTTTCTAAACACTGATGATGTCAGCACCCTATAAGTACAGCAGGAGAAGGAAAATCTCCCAGTAATGCAAATAGCGTGCTCTGCTAATTCATCTGTCTCGAGTGTCATAACATAGTTAGGTAGGGGTTTGAATTCTGCAAATGCTCAGTGTGTGTGGAGGGAGTTAGTGTGTGTGCAAGTCTGTATGAAAGAAATATCCCTTTTGGCAACTAGGAGAACACACTACAGGATGCACATTCCCCTTTCTAAACACTGATGATGTCAGCACCCTATAAGTACAGCAGGAGAAGGGAAACCTCCCAATAATGCGAATAGCGCGCTCTGCTAATGGGTCCGTCTAGAGTGTCTTAACATAGTTAGGTAGGGGTTTGAATCCTGCAAATGCTCAGTGTGTGTGGAGGGGGTTAGTGTGTGTGCAAGTCTGTATGAAAGAAATATCACTTTTGGCAACTAGGAGAACACACTACAGGATGCACATTCTCCTTTCTAAACACTGATGATGTCAGCACCCTATAAGTACAGCAGGAGAAGGGAAACCTCCCAGTAATTCGAATAGCGTGCTCCGCTAATGCGTCTTTCATGAGTGTCATAACATAGTTAGGTACTGTTTTGAATCCTATAAATGCTCAGTGTGTGTGGAGGGGGTTAGTGTGTGTGCAAGTCTGTATGAAAAAAATATCCCTTTTGGCAACTAGGAGAGCACACTACAGGATGCACATTCCCCTTTCTAAACACTGATGATGTCAGCACCCTATAAGTACAGCAGGAGAAGGGAAACCTCCCAGTAATTCGAATAACGTGCTCCGCTAATGCATCTGTCACGAGTGTCATAACATAGTTAGGTAGAGGGTTTGAATCCTGTAAATGCTCAGTGTGTGTGGAGGGGGTTAGTGTGTGTGCAAGTCTGTATGAAAAAAATATCCCTTTTGGCAACTAGGAGGACACACTACAGGATGCACATTCCCCTTTTTAAACACTGATAATGTCAGCACCCTATAAGTACAGCAGGAGAAAGGGAACCTCCCACTAATGTGAATAGCGCACTCTGCTAATGCATCCGTCTCGAGTGTCATAACATAGTTAGGTAGGGGTTTGAATCCTGCAACTGCCCAGTGTGTGTGGAGGGGGGTTAGTGTGTGTGCAAGTTTGTGTGAGGGAGATGTCCCTTTTGGCATCTGTGAAAACACTCTACAGGATGCACATTCCCCTATCTCAGCACGGATGATGTCAGCACCCTATAAGTACAGCAGGAGAAGGGAAACCTCCCAGTAATTCGAATAATGCACTCTGCTAATGCGTTTCTCCTGGGTGTCATAATATAGTTAGGTAGGAATTTGAAACCTGTAAATGGCGTGTGTGTTTGGATGTGGGGACTCTGTGTGTGTGCAATTCTGTATGAAAAACATGTACTTTTTTGAAATCAGGAGATCACACTACATGATGCACATTACCCTTTCCAAACAGTGATGATGTCAGGACCCTATACATACAGCTGGAGAAGAACCATCTACCAGTAATCAGAATAGCGCAATCTGCTACAGCGTCACTCTCAAGTGCCATAACATATTTAGGTAGGGGTTTGAAACATGCAAGTGTGTGTGTGTGTTTGGATGTGGGGAGTTTGTGTGTGTGCATTTCTGTATGAAAAACATGCTAGTTTTGGCAATCAGCAGATCACACTACCTGATGCACATTACCCTTTCAAAACACTGATGAAGTCAGCACCCTGTAAGTACAGCCAGAGAAGAGAAACCATCTAGTAATCTGAATAGTGCGCTTTGCTAATGCGTCTCTTTCACGTGTCGTGACTCAGTTAGGTAGGGGTATGAATCCTACAAATGGCAGGTGGGTGTGTGTAGATGCAAGTGTGAAAGAACAGATCCTTTTGGCAAATATTACAATACACCAGATGCTGCATATTCCACCAGTAAACACAGGGGATGTCACCACACTATCAGCACAGCCAAACAGGGCTAGTTGGCCAGTAATGCCAATAGTGCGCTCTGCTACTGGGTCTATTACCATTGTCAGAGTACAGATAGATAAGTTTTGGTAACCCACAACTGCCACGTGTGGTTGTGTCACACATTATGACCTTGTGTGGGTCTTTGTGCATAACAATGCGTGCCATTGCCTAAACCAGCAATGGCATTGCACACATGATGTATGTGTGTGACACATACACATAAATACCTGTGACCTGCAGTAGTTACCATGTCTGACACATGCCTCGAGTGGATAAATGGTATTTGCAATGTATAACAATATGACTGTGTCGTACTGTGCAGGGGCTGCATGTGGTATGTGTCTATACAGTGTGGGTGTATATGGTAAAATACCTACAGCAGGGGATACACATCTGGTCTGGGCCATATAGTCTACATGTAGTCATTGTACAGGTGCTGCATGTTCCCACCTGTTGTGGGAGTGGTAACATGTCATTCCACTGCAATTCAGTGACCACATGCTGTGGACCCTTCAACTAGTGTGTTGTAGCTACAGTAATGCTCACTTACAATGTTTGGCTGGATGCAGTCCAGCCATATAAAGACATTTCTTGAGACTGTCATATTGCCAGTGTTGCTATGGAGGATAGGTGGTTTTACTGTGTATGGGAGGGTTGTGTGTGCCAGGCTATGAACCAGATGGCAGTCCGACACACTGTTAGCTGCACATGATTAGGCCCTGATGCTTTGTGCTGTGCCAACAACCTGGAGGTGTGTGTATCTGTGGTGCCTTGGGATACCACCCCCCTGTCCATGTGTGTTACATGTGTAGGGGACGACAGGCATGGTATGAGGCATAACCTGGCAGTGATGGGTTGCACCTGTGAGCCATGAATCAGGAATCTGGTACTGCACAGACATTGCAGTTCACCGTGCTGAGAACAGTGTCCAGTGCATGCATCTTGCAGTGTACACTGCTAGTGTTGTGTAGCAGCACTGTTAGTGTCCTAACCTGTGTGATACCCGCGGAGGTGGCTATGTAAGCCGTGTCCTGCAGCATAATGCAGTATGTGTGTATCAAGGAGCTTCGCCAACATACATCGGGCCATGGGTGTCACGTGAAAGCTGACCCTTGCACATCATTGTGACTTCCCTAGCATGTAAGCACACATTGACAGCCAGTGGATACCCTATGAATGACATTGGAGACTGAGCAGAATGTAGACATACAACACCCTTCCTACATATAGTGGTAGCATACCTGGTGAGGGTATGTTGGCAACCAAGATCAGGCTCATACCGGCCCATGCCACATGTTGAGAGATCCATTCTATGTTCCCTATCATGTAGTCCAGGGAGGTATGTCTCAGGTCATCCATAGTGGCATGGTCAATGAGTGAGTCATATGTGTCCATGCCTCTGACTGACCTGTATGCATGTGTTCTGTGGTGGACCATAGTGCCCCTGAGGCATATCACTGTGACCTTCACCAGATACAGCCTGTTGAGCGGGACCCCAGTGCAGCACCCAAGACAGGTACCTGACACATCTGTAGCAGGTGTGTTGTGTAGCCCTACAGGCTGTGAGTGTGTGGCACACGGGATGTGTGTGCCATGTGTGGCATGTGCTCTGTTCCGATGGAACATATGCCTGTGTGCCAGCTGCGGAGGTGTGGGATGCTCAGGCAGGATGCTATTCTGAGTCCCCATGTATGCCCCAGTGTGTTCAGCATGATGTCAGTGCGTGTCTATGTCTGACTTGTATTGTAGTCACTGTAATATGACATGCCACCTGACAGGGTATGGCATTACTGGGTTCAGAGAGCTCAGTCCCCAGATTGGCTATGTGGTGGCATCCCACACATGTGTTGTACGTTCCTGGCCAAGGGTAATGGCTGACTGCATACATGTGGCAGCTGTGACATTGCCACATGACTCACATAAACCACAACTGGACCATAGAGGTGATTCACAGGTTACCTTTGCACATGCTACCCTAGTAGTGTGATTGCCATGGTGAGTACCAACACATAGGGCCAATGGGGAACAACATACTGAAGGTGTGTATGTGTGGGTGTACTGCTACTGTTTCATAGCACTGGCATATATGACTGCACACGTGGGTAAATGCCAGGTAAGACATGTGCAATGTGTCACAGGCAACGTACATGCGAACAGGATGGACAGTGACGTTCTGTCATGTGTAAACTTGACATACGTTTCGTACGCTATGCAGATGTCACTAGGAGTCCACAGAAGCACTGTAACTCTGCATTGCAGGTGTAAGCAGTGTTCCAGGGAACCACAAGTGAACATGCATGCAAACAAAGCTACAGTAAGCAGGGCTGAAAGTAGTTCATTGTACAACAAAGAAGGGGTAACACTAACAGTAAGTAACAATGCAAATATGTAGGCACTATCAACATGTACCCAGGAATACACAGCGCAGATGCCCATGGTAGAACTGATATTATGTCATAGTTAATTGTGATTTGGATTACATTGGTACTGCACACATATCAACATGCACAAACATCCACATTGCATAGTCGTTGTGGGCAACTTGACACCATTACTGTACATGTCCATCATTGCATATCACTACTTGCATTAGCTTCCCCCATGTTCTACCCATGTATGTGGCTATCTGTTGACATCCTTACCACCGGCATGCAATTATGTGCAGCTGTTACACTTTGGTACGTACTGTCGGTGCAGATAACAATTCAGGACATTCATACGGTTACTGCATCAGGCATGCTGGGATTTACACACAGTCATATGAGCACACTGTATTGTTACCAACATGATACTACTAATACACTTCTATGTAGTCATCCTGTGCATCAGCAATGTGTTTACCTGTTCCCACAATGATGTTGGAGATTGCAGAAGGTGGCACAGTATCATCATATGCACAGGGTGTGAATTAGGTATGCCTGAGTCTGCCACTGATACCACCAATTGACATGTGTGTGTATGTGTGTTGGTGAGGGGCAGCAGTAAAGGGTGGGGCACTGTTGGTGCAGTGTGTGCATGTATGTGGTCACCCTAGGTGTTAACATTTTGCATGTGTGTATGCACGCACACAGTTCCACCTCATGGCTGCCATATACAGGGGTTTGTGGACAGCCACAGACTGCACCTGGCAGGTCATACAGATAAGTGTCTGTGGGCACGGACACGGTACCTGTGCCTGGCAGGGGTGCTATGGACCGTATCCAGTACTAAGCCAGACTGGGTACTGTCATCAGAAGTGGGAGTGTGTTGACTGGACACAGGTCCCTGTTGGGACTGTCCCGAGCCACGTGCACATGGTCTACTGGGGTGTTCCGATGACAGCACAGACACAGCATTGCTGGGGCTGCTGCTGGCACTCTGGGGGCATGCGCGGGCCTGTTGTCGTCCGTGCCGACTGCCAGCTGCTGCTGTTGCTGGCATACAGCCACGTTGATGCCGCAACTGCCCACCATTGCCCTGACTCATGGACATTTGGTTGTGGAACTGCTGTAATATGTCCCCACAACGTCTGTCTATGACATCTGTGAAATTACGGATAGCATCCGCGATGTCACGCATACTGTCAGTCATGGCTGTGCGACATGCTCTCAGCTCCCTCAGACCCTGTCTGGTGTACCTTTCCATACACGACTGTGCCTGCATGACAGCCCGAAACATAGCTGAGGTTGACAGACCTCTTTGGGCACATCTGCCAGAGGCAGTACGCCCACGGATGCTCCCATGAGAACCCATGGGCAACTGTCTGTGTGGTACCATCGCATGACCCTGCCCATGGCTGCTGTGTGTGGAAGCATGTGCCACAGATACCACATTACCCTGGTCAATGCCCACTGTATCCTGTCCATCACTTAGGGACAATGGTGACAAAGGATGTACTGGCAGGATGACTGTGCGCAATGATGGGGTTGACAGCTGTGTACTGTCAATTGGCTGACCAATGGCGGACCCTGACACACCTTCCTGTACCATTACCAGTACCTGTGGCACCAGATTCAGGTTCCCTGCTGCAGGACACCAGAGCAGCACCAGAACCTGTGGGAGGAAGACAGGAAACACAGTTTACAGTGTCCACACAATGTTACCAGTGATGCACTTATGCACACATGCACACATGCACACATGGACACATGCACACATGCACACATGGACACAGGCACACATGCACACATGCACAAAGGCACACATGCAGACATGCACACGTGGACACATGCACACAGGCACACATGCACACATGCACAATGGCATACATGCAGACATGCACACGTGGGCGCATGCACACATGGACACATGCACACATGGACACATGCACACATGGACACATGCACACATGCACACATGCACACGTGGACACATGCACACATGCACACATTCACACATGCACACATGGTCACGTGTAGACATGCACATATGCACACATGCACACATGCACACATGGACATAGGCACACATGCACACATGCACACATGCACACTTGGACAAAGGCACAACTGCACACATGCACACATGCACACATGCACAAATGGGCACAGGCACACCTGCACACATGCACACATGCACACCCCGCAGTATACATACAGAGCACTACTGAGTTACACTAATGTTATTAGCACTATCAGGACTATTATAGGTATTGTTAAACATACTCACCAGCATGGATGGCCTGCCTTGCTGTAACCCCAGAGGGACATGCAGAAATGATGAGATTAATGTCAGTGGGCACAACTGTGCCATTGATACTGCATATGATACAGTGCAGTAGTACACCAGTTGCCTTTCACACGTCAGCTGCTGATATTGCCAATATCACACATGCACAATTACATACTATGATGACAGCTACATACCACGGACACACCTTACACATGCATAAACTAACAGTGTACAGAACAGTCAAGTGTACATATGGCATATTACCTGCTCGCTCCATGTTGTGCTGCTGTGTGGATCCAGCCTCCGTCATGATGCAGGTGTATTGCTGTTGCTGTTCCAGGGCTGGAGCCACAACACTTAGGAGTAGCCCCTCCAGTCTGGTGAGGGGGGGATGTGTGGCTACCCGACCTCCTGTGGCAACCTGTTGCCTGTGGATATCCGATGCACACTGACGGCCATTTCTGATTAAATCACTGCTGTGATGTCGTACCTGCTCATATGTCCTATTATGCGTGCCAATGTCATTTACCCTACGGACAAGGTCTTGCCACAGTGCAGCCCTCTCCTGCTGATTCTGACTGGTGCGGGAAAACAGTATGTCATACTCCCGCACCAGGCTCTGGTGTATCTCCTCATCTTCCGCTGCAGAGTAGGTGGGATTACACTGATGCGCCATCTCCCTGGAAGAGAACACAAACAGGATATCAGCAGACTATGTCAGCAATATATGGCACACATACTATACATGATACTCATGTGTAGTGATATACTACTACTCCCATATGTTGCATGTGTGTGTCACATGGTGGATACACAAGTACATGGTCAGATATCAGTGCTCTGCCAACACCTGTGCAACAATACCTGCCACATTGCACACAACATAGTAGCATGCTGCCCCATCGGTCAGCACACACTGACAGGTCCAATGCACAACCTCACTCTGGGGGTTCATCCCAAGGTACTGTATGTGGGACTCCATCCACTAGTGTGATGTAGACACAAGTTACTCGGCCTGGATATACATATCCCACCACCACCACCAGCACAGTAGACTACTTTGATATGTATGTGATTAGACAGTTATTCACTTGTTAGGACTGAGATGGTATCCATGCAGCACACTGGGCCAGTGGAAGCCACAACCCACACTGCTGACCCCTTTGCAAATGCTTACCACGGACATCCCACAGATTGCATGGAACTTGCACACACATTTCTAACCCAGACCCTATGCACAAAGGTTAGGCATCCTGTCCGGTGGACCCCAGCCAGAGGCAGATTGTATAACAATAGCAGGAGGCTACTGCAGGACAGAGCAGATTCACATTAAGGGAAGGCATCTGTGGTCAGCACTGGTACTATGCTACGGTCTCTCATAACAATGGCCACGGCCTACTCTGGGAGGGAAATGGCCACAAACACTATGGATAACCACAAGGCCTTCTTCAGTTATGTTACACATATGGACCAAATGGCTCAGATATGCTCTGCATTAATACACACCTACTTAACATTCACCAAACACACAGATATTGGCAACATTCTTGCAGACAGGTTCGGTGCATGTATCCCCCCTCCTTCTCCCCCAACAGTTGAAATACTTATCACAGCTGTATGTAACCTCCCTATCATCTCACATGTCCAGGTGTGGGCCGCCCTCAGCAAAGCAGAGCACACAGCATCACTGTGACCTGATGGTATCCCTGGATGTGTGCTACATGCACTCCAAGAGGACATACAACCGCATATAAGACTGATAATTAATCTTGGCCGTACTACAGGATATGTACCTGGACACTGGCATACAGCAACAGTGGTCCCACACCACTAAGGAGGCACCTCTACTGACCCTGGGAACTACCACATCATATGCTTACCGGCCTGGTCTGCTAAGCTATGGAATTATTCAGTATGGGATGCATGTGCAGTGATATTGGGTACCTGCAGACACTTGTTCCCAGCCAGTTTGCCTTTGTGATGGGCTGATCCTGCCTTTTGAACCTGGCTGACCTTTCAAAACAGTCACTACAGCCATTGCTGAGGGCAACGCACAGACAACTGCTGCCAGGATCATGGCCTAACACTGATTGACATGTAATGTATAGTCATCCCCTTTTGGTGGAACTACGTACACACAACATATCACATGGACATACCTATAGATACTGACCTATGACACATTTGGAGGGTTCACAGTATGCAGACTATTAACCTGCAACTTTACATTACCTGTGTTTGTCACAGCTGGTTGCGTTACCACTGCTTCTGCTTCCTGCTGATGCTGGCACGGCTTGCTACTGTCACTGCTGACAGCTTAGACTCACAGTGTGTAGTGTGTGTTTTTTTTTTTTTCTCTCTGTCTCTGTCTGTCTCTCTCCCTCTGTCTGCTTCCAGACAGTGCAATGAACGTATTGCATGTGTGGAGTGTTAGTACAGGATGCTTTTGTAGGTATCTGCATAAGTCCATGTGATGGCCTCTGCACCAATTGTAAGCCAGCATTTGCTAATTGCATGCAGCCAGTTGTGTACTGATTGCATTTCTCACTGTGATTTCAGGACAGTGCTATAAAAGGGTATGTGAGATAGGCATTGCCCTTTCAGATTGTAAGCGCGGGGACCATGCTGGTATGCTGTGGACACTGTTCTGTGAGTGTAAAGGTTAGTATCTCTCTCATGATTCAGGCTGTGTTGTAGATTCACATTTCTCCATTCCTCTCGCCTGTTCCCTGTAGTAAGTGTGTATGCAAAATGACACCTGCAACTATATATATATATATATATATATATATATATATATATATATATATATATATATATATGTAAATATACATACATTTATATATGTACATTAACTGACATCATTACCTACAAGCTACCAACTAGCATGGCTGTTTCTGTTCACACACTACTATTATGGGAATCCACTAGTTTTGACAGTAATTCTAAATGACATGCTTTGTGTACTACACATCCTATATTCCCTTTACATTCATCCCTACTATTACATGTTCTATTTATTTTAGCACAATGTTCTTGTATAAGAGTCATGGCTTAGTGATAGGTCATACAGACTACTGTTTCCAAGGTCCTGGGTTCGGGACTGACAGTGAGATTTTATTTTGCTTTTGAACTGACTACAGAACCTGTCAATCAGAGTGACTAAGGCACTTTTAAGCAGTTGTAACTGGGTTAGCGCTGGTTTGCGCGGAGCTCCCGCATGAGCACTGGCGTTCAGCTCCACGCACACACGCGCACACCCGCTTACAACCGCTTAACAGTGCTTTCTCTGGCGCACACCCGCGCTATTTTCTTTGAAAGAAATGAAAATGGGGAGACAGGAAAGTGGTGAAAAAGGGGTCACAAAGAGGGTAAGACAGTAGGGAAACAAGCTTGGGATTTGCAGGAGGGATGTAGGTAAGGCCCATAGCTGCCCATTTCTTCATCAGCAACAGCTGTGCATATGTATGTAATTTGGTGTTACATTTGAAACCTTCCACCGCTGAGAGAGGTGTCAGGACAACAATAATACTTGTTGTACAGCCAATTGTAATTGATAGTTTCCATGTCCAGCAGACATGTGTGCGGAATGGGCAGATATGTATGGGGTGTCATTTTTTTGAGGGTACAGAGTGCCTTTTTTTTTTTTTTTCAAGTGAGAGTGGTATGTCAGGTGAAGGAAGTCGGTATAGCTGGGGAGGTAGGTTGGGTAGGTCAACAGACAAGACAAACAAGACGCATACAGGGGCGGTGTATGACACATGTGGGGGGGTTACACAATTGACGGGGGACGGAGGTTTGGATATCCAGAGCCCATGAGCCCACAGATGGCAACAGTGGAACTGATATCCCCACCCATAGGCAGTTGCCACTGTTCCTTCACTGCCCAGGACGGGGCTGTGCTGGGGACTGTGTAGTCCAGGCAACAGGCATGCCCGTAAGTTGCGCCACCTGTGCCTCAAGCTGGCATAGGGGCTCGAGAACAGAGCCCCAGATCTCCCTACGCACCACAGTCCAGACGCTATGGAGGGTGAGTGGTGGTTCTCCTCCGGCCACGCTTGCAGAGGGGGGATGAGCCCCATCCACTGCAGAGCTTCCACCCGCAGGTGGCACAGGGCCACCGGAGGAGGGTCCAGACTAGGCACTAGTGCCAGGTGCACTCGCCAGCTGAGATGGGAGAGGTGGGTCTGCTGGAACCCACCTTCCCTGTCGTCCTATGTTTTGCATTATGTCATGACAGTTTGGGTTAGTGACATATAATACCATTCACAATTAGTTGAAACAGCATGCATTAGTATTCCCATTGACCAAACACCCAGATATTCACACCATTGAACAGCAAGCATAACACATGCATAATTTGAACAGCAATACACAGTCCAACAACATGCTGGGTTGATTGATGGCAACAGGCCATCAGGTTTGGATGTATGAACAGGGCAGATGCATCAACGGACATGCAAATATATATGACCCAACAGGACAGATGTCCAGGGGTGTTAATTGTGATTGTACATACCATTTTCACATGGAATGGGTTATATGTGGTTATAGGGTGAGGTGAAGAAAATAATATTAACACCTTTGAATACCAATACATATGCTGTACATTTCTAATAGCTGCACATATATACACACTACTGTTCTAACTACAGTTTCCTATATGTTAACTACTTCAACTTGGTGATAGGACTGTTACTGCTACATCAATATACATTTTATTGTTCTTCATACACATTCATATCTAGCTTTGTTCATCTACATCATCATCCTGCTACATTTGCTTTATATAGCTATAGACAAGTGTGGATGTTTGGTATATCAGAAAATCATACTATCTGCATATTGCAGACTGAGAGCAACATATCCAGATTTTGGGATACACATTCCAGATGCAGCAACACTTTGAACAGATTTCGCTGTTTGGTTTTGATTCTCACATGCATTTCATTCTGTACTGACTGCAGTATACTTTATTCAGGGGTTACTACTACTGTATTGCTGGATTCATGACACTTTCTCACACTCTCTTACTTGTTTTCATTTTACTACTCAGGATGGTACTTACTTCTAGGCTTTATTGACATGTTTTACCTGTAGTTATTACAATCCTTTCCAGCAGTCTCACTTCTGTCATGTTTCAGTATTTCAACAGGGATATATTTCACACATGTGATTTCATCATCTTCTGCAGCTGTACTTTTCAGCCTGTTGCAGGTTGTGTACTATTTTCTTACAGGTGGGGCATCTTTATTTCAGCATTTATGTCAGACATTTTCATTTTTCTGTTTGGATTACAGACTGCAACACACTTTTGTAATCAAGCAATACTTGCAAACACTTTTACACTGTTACTTGCACATTTTATTACTTAGTGACTACACTGCACTCTTTTGCTAACTGTCATACTTTTATATTTCTTTACAGTTACTGGGAGTGGATTACTGACCTGCCTGGTGGCGCAACCACACCAGCCTATCGCCATAGGCTCTGCAGTTCGCAGAACGGACACCTGCAGCTGTAATATAAATGAAGTAATATTGGAATACACATCTCCATAATATCAGCTAGTTTAATTACTTACATACATAATTAAATGTAACTTACTCAGTAGTGGGGCGTTGGACATTTGCCAGGCCTCCTGGATCCAAAGGTTCAATTGGTCCTGCTTGCGTCTCTTCAGGTCCGCATGGTGGTGACGGACCTGCTCACCAGTCGTTGGAATCCCTGTGGCACTGGTGAGATCATGAGCCAACCGGTCCCACGCCTCAGCCCTATATGCTCCCTACAGGACCTGGCCCTGCATGAGTTGGGCCTCATGATTGTGGACTAGGAGCCAGACCATGTACCTGGACTCCTCAACACCCCACCTCTGTGCTCGAAAGCAACTACCCTCACCTACTCCTGTCATTCTGGCTGCAAGTCAGTTCTACAATCGTTTATGCTATGTATTCCCGCCTATGGGGCTTATATAGGCCGTTTTTCCCGCACATATCTGTGATTGGCCATTTTGGAATTGTATCAACTTCACTAAACCTGCATTGTCATGCTCCAGTTTGTATTCATTCCTATATATTTGCTATTATTGCATTTATAGGTCCTGCTGTCATAGCTTAGTGGTTCAGTACCTTGACTATGGTGTATAGTATCCTGGGTTTGAACCTGGCCACTACCTTTTATTTTTTATGACTGTCTAGACAAGCTGAGGGGTGTGTCTGTGTAAAGGCAGTTTTGATACGGCTTGCTCAATGTTGCCCGTCGGTTAGCTTGTTTGCATGGTGCGCAGCTCCGCGCAAATGGGGTATGCTGGTTTAAGTCTCATTTGGCTATGAGCACGCATATTACGCTCAGCTCAGCTAGGGGCACATAGTTTCAGCGTGTTAAACCACTGCTCACCTACGGGCACTCATTTTGCACCTGTTAAACCATTGCTCAACTACGGGCACTCATTTTGCACCTGTTAAACCACTGCTCAACTACGGGCACTCATTTTGCACCAGTTAAACCACTGCTCACCTACGGGCAGATGCACTCACCCTGTTAAACTGTAGCTCAGTTATGGGCACATCTGGCATTTTTTATTGTTTTGTTACCTCACATTTCTTCAATATAAATGGGCTATTTCATTACATTTTACATAAAATGTGATTTTATGTGTACATGTTTGTCAGGGACTTGTTTCGTGCTTATTTTGCTAAAAATAAAAGTTGGTGTTGTGGGGGCTTGAACCATGAATGCCTGCTCTTCAGCCAACATCTCTACCGCTACACTATTGCTTTTTGGCTTATTTTGTATATTTAGTTCTTATATGCTTTCCCACTGACTGCTAACTGTGGCTGTGCTACGGGCACACCTGTGCAAACGAGCGCACTCATGGGCAAACATCTTTACAATTTAAAAAAAATTATGAGATGTTCATTTGTACATTTTATGTTCGTAGTCTGTGGGGGCATGTGTTGTGTTGTGTTTATTCACATTTCCATGGACTCTGTCGTGGGTGTTTACTTTGGGCACTTTTACTCTTCTGGGGGTGTGTCCGCTTACAGGGCTCGGCCTACGGACACACCCCTACTGTCTTACATGGACCGTGTTAGCCTTAGGTGTGATTCAACATGCTCTCATGAATATGCAGAGCATGCTGACATCACTCCGTTTAACTGCAGCCTCCGTGTAAGAGTTATAACTCTTACATGGAGGCTTCGTGAATCCTGCCCATAGTGATTACAGTAATATATAAAGAATATATACATAAAAACAGGAATTTAGGTGGTTTGATTACAGTAATATAGACAGAATATTTTAAAAGTATATAAAAGTAGGAATCTAGTTGATTTGATTACAATAATATATACAGAATATATACATAAAAGCAGGAATTTAGTTGGTTGCCAGATGAGTTCCATCAGAGACATACAAACAGAGATATATTAATCAGCATTATTGCACAGTATAAACAGAGATATAGTAATCAGCATTATTGTACCACTATCAACAAGTGATGGAAAAAAATAATAAATATGGAGAAAGTATCATCAGTCACTAGTAGCAAAAAGCATAGGAGTTTAGTTATCATATAAGGAGAAGGAAGAGGTTAGGTTATAGAGCAGCAACATAGCCAGGAAGAGTTGAGATGATTTTTCAGTATTTGATTGAAGGTGGTGGTGCTGCCTGTGTTTCTGATGGAAGGTGGAAGTAAGTTCCATAGTTTGGCAATGGTGAAGGAGTAGATGAGTTGACCAGCATGTAAGGTGGGCTTTTCTACTTTTAGAAGTAAATGATTTTCAAAACTTAGTTGCCTGCTGGGTTGGTAGTTGGCAAGTAGAGTTGAGAGACAAGGACAGTCTGTGGGTCTATAGATTAATTTGTGCACTGCAGTTAGTTGGGTGAATGAGAGATGGTGGGGGAGTCCAGCCAGCCTAATCGTTTCAGCAAGTTACAGTGGTGGGAAGAGAATTTGGCCTTGATGGCAAATTTGGCTATTTTGTTGTAACACATACCAAGTTTGGATTTTGTAGACTTTTAGATATTAGTGCGGAGAGGGGCACTATAAAGGAAATATGGTAATAAAAACATAGTTGCAAGGGTTTGTCTAGTAGAGAGGCTAAGAAAGTGTTGGTGCCTGTATAGCAGACCAAGCTTTTGGTGTGTTTTTTATGTTATTGTTTATGTGTAGGTCAACGTTAAGGTTTTCATCTGTAATGATGCCTAGTAATTTAGTGTGTGGGACAACTTCTATAGTGGTATTACCTTGGGCTTGTATAGTAAAGAGTTTTTTATCTAGGGGAATGGTTTTCTTAGGAGTAAACATTTCTAGTTTATTTTATTTTTTTTTTTGGATTTAGGGCAAGATGATTGTTAATCATCCAGGATTCAGTAGAAGTGAGGGCACTCTGGGTGATTTGCTGGAGTTCAGAGCTGGAATTTGTAGTGCATATTACTGCAGAGTCATCAGCATATCGGATTACTGAGACCTGTGGGAGAGTGGAGTGAAAGTTTTTAATAAAGATGCTTAATAAGAGAGGACCAAGTATGGAGCCTTGAGTTACCACTGTGGAAGTACTGAGGAAGGGAGAGTAAGATTGTTGCCATTTGGTGGATTGCTGCCCATTGGAGAGATAGCTATTGGACCATTGTAGGGTAGGTGGGGAAATGTGGAGGGTGATAGTTTAAAGAGGAGGACAGTGTGGGAAATGGTATTGAAAGCTCTGGAGAGGTCGAGGAAAAGAGAAGTAATTATTTTACCAGAGTCCCATGCCTGGTTAACTGTATCAAGGAAGGAGAGTGGTAGTAGTTCTGTGTCCTGGTCTGAAACCATGCTGACTGGGTGCTAGAATTTGGTTTTCAAGTAGGCTGTTGAGGAGTTGGGCATGGATGCATTTTTCCAATATTTTAGAGAGGGGTGAGAGAATTGCTATAGGTCAGAGTTTGTGGTGTCTGTGTTGGTGCCACCTTTGTGTAAGGGGAGAATGAATGCTTTTTCCAGATATATGGGAAAAGGGATTCTTTAAACAATCTGTTAATGAGTATGCTGATGGGATAAGCTATAGATTTTGCAGCTAGCTACAGGAAGTATAACATGAGAGATTTGCTAGGTTTGCTAGGGATGGGGGGATTAGGCCTGGGTTAGGTTGTACATCACCGCAATGTGATATAATGCTTTGGCAAATTATGTGGGTTATACTTATAATTTTTTTCCTAAAAATGGTATAGTTGCTGCTGGTGGTGTGATAATGGGGGTGTCTTTGGAGAGGTAGAATTTTTACTTTGCATAGTACATAGGTATTAGCTGTGAATAAGCTAGGGTGGATGTCTGAGTAACTTGATAAATGTGGGTTATGTGTGGTGGTTGTACAGGTGTGTGTAGGAGGTATGTTGGTTATCTGGAAGTTGTGATTATTGTTAGGAGAGAGATTGTAAATGAGAGAAGTGAGATAATAGTAAAAGTAGTGATGGACATGATGGTGGTTGAGTGCAGTGTGATAACAGAATGAATATGAACAGGATAGTGGCAGTTTAGGGGATGGGGGCACTATATTGCTCTATTTAGAATGGGTGGGGATGTAGTGCAGTTAGAAGGTATGGTATGACTGTGGGAATAATTAGGGAGCTTATAGGATAGGTAGAAGAGAGGTGTGGGAGGGGTCAGGGTAAGTATAAGGTCGATGATGTGGCGGGAGGATGGGGATGGGGGCAGGGTGGGGAATGGAGTCAGTGTAGTAAATGGAGTGGGCCCCGGCCTCCACAGGGAGAAGAGTTAAAAACTATCAGTTTAAGGTGAGTAATAAGCTTAAAATATCAGTATCTAACAAAAGATTACTCTAAGTAGCTCTAGAATACTTTAAATAATTATCAATGCAAACACACAAAGAGGGTTGTTTGGCAGTTATATAGAGAGTTGTGATTAGTACAGAGACTATGTTGAAAGTAAAAGCAAGAATTTACTAATTTAAACAGCAAATGCCTGGGACTGGAACATTGTCTGTGTGTGTGTGTGTGTGTGTGTGTGTGTGTGTGTGTGTGTGTGTGTGTGTGTGTGTGTGTGTGTGTGTGTGTGTGTGTGAGGCTGATTCAAGGTATTATGGCCCAGCCTAGTGTCAGTTGGCTGGAACCCTTCACTATTGGGCATACAACTTTTAAGCCTTAAAAGTTTACAAAAACTAAATTGTAATTCACCTACTACAACAGAAAAGCAGTAGGGTGTTAGGTTCTTGCTTTGCAGAGGTTTTATTTAGCCAACATAGCCATAAATGATGGTATAAAAAAATGTATACCCCACACAATCATAGACAACAATGACTCCTGTGCAGAGATGTACACAAATACCCTGTATAAACAATTAAGCAACCGTACAGACTTGGCTGTGCCAGACCAGACTAAAACCTGGTCCTTACAAAAAAAAAAGCAGGAATCTAGTTGGTTTAATTGTTGTAGGCTACACACTCAAGTGCACTAGCCTCTTTATAGCATTTACAGTGTTTTCTGTGTGATTTTCTGTTATTCTCTGCAAAAAAACAAGAAAAAAAACAAAAAAAAATATTCTTTTTCCCACCTTACTGAACTAGATTAGTCCAGATTTCAGGCTTTGCTGAATTCCGGACTGTGGTATAGGTTCCTATGTTGCCCATATCCTTACTTGGATAGGAGGACGCTTCTCTATTCACCAGTGAGAGTGGGGAGCTTTGAGCAGCCTATCTGTCCCTGGAGGAGTGGTCTCAGCCCAGAAACTAGTAGCTTATTGGCCGTTTTGTGTCAATTCCTATCTCTTTCAGTTTCCCTGCTTTAAAACACGCATTTGCATGGTTTTGCATGATTGTGCACACCGCGTATCATCGGGCAGCGTCGCTTAAACAGGTTTAAACTATTCCCAGCTTCACAAAGTCTACTCTTCACTTTTTCCCTTAGAACTGTTCTAGCTCTGAAAGTAAGCACTCTATTTTCTTCTAAAGCCCTGCATTTGCTTAAAACTTATAAGAAAACATTAACAAACTAAAGCACTACACCCTCTTATACTCTTTATAAGTACTTGGCTCCCTATTGGTCCTTTCTGATTAGTCAATAAACAGTTCCTTATACTATTCTGGCATGACCAAAAGACAGTTTCAGGTTTACTCTCCAGTCCAGCTAGTGAATCTGTGAATCTTGAGGCAATGTTACAATTGCCTTATGTACACAGACCACCCCCTCCTCCTCCCAACAAGCTCAAATATATGTGAGAGATGCTATACACACTGAGCAGAGTGGATAAGTTGTTGACCGCAGTTGTTAGCTGAGATATATAAATATCCTGTTTTTTTTTTGATTATTTATACAGATTATTGTTTTTAACAATTAATATATAGCACTTTTATTGTCTGCTTTTTAGTCTTCGAGTGTATTTTATTGCTATTAACTAATCTGCACAAGTAACTGATTTGTCTGCAGTTAAAAGCATTCTGTATCTTTACAAATCTTTATCTGTTTGTGCTTTCTCTAGTGCTACTGTCTGTAGGCTATTGTTTCTAGCTGAAGCCTCTTTAACTTTGCTAGATTGTATTAATAGTCTGCTGAGTGGGGGCTGGTTCTTTTGTGTTCTTGTAAAAAAAAAAGTTGTTCTTCTGGTATTTAAGCCCTAACTTTGATAGGGTTTCTATCTATACACACTGAGCAGAGTGGATAAGTTGTTGACTGCAGCTGTTTGCTGAGATATATAAGTATCCTGTTTTTTTTCGATTATTTATACAGATTATTGTTTTTAACAATTAATATATAGCACTTTTATTGTCTGCTTTTTAGTCTTCGAGTGTAATTTATTGCTATTAACTAATCTGCACAAGTAACTGATTTGTCTGCAGTTAAAAGCATTCTGTATCTTTACAAATCTTTATCTGTTTGTGCTTTCTCTAGTGCTACTGTCTGTAGGCTATTGTTTCTAGCTGAAGCCTCTTTAACTTTGCTAGATTGTGTTAATAGTCTGCTGACTGGGGGCTGGTTCTTTTGTGTTCTTGTAAAAAAAAAAGTTGTTCTTCTGGTATTTAAGCCCTAACTTTGATAGGGTTTCTATCTATACACACTGAGCAGAGTGGATAAGTTGTTGACCGCAGCTGTTTGCTGAGATATATAAGTATCCTGTTTTTTTTTCGATTATTTATACAGATTATTGTTTTTAACAATTAATATATAGCACTTTTATTGTCTGCTTTTTAGTCTTCGAGTGTAATTTATTGCTATTAACTAATCTGCACAAGTAACTGATTTGTCTGCAGTTAAAAGCATTCTGTATCTTTACAAATCTTTATGTTTGCGTTTTCTCTAGTGCTACTGTCTGTAGGCTATTGTCCCCACCGTCCCTCCCAGTTGGTGTCTTGCTCTTATACTTGGTGGCTTTGCAGCTGCCCGCCCCTACTGTAATTCTGACCTGTGACACTCCTCCCAGTCTAGTGTCATTAGCTCATTGCCTTAATATTGCTACAACTCAAGTGCTCTAGGTTGCACTGCATCTGAAGTGTTTGTGTGTTTTAGCTGCTTTTCTGTATATCTAGACTTCTCTGTTTCTTTAACTAAATAAGCTCTGCAAAGTTGTTTTATTGCATTCCTGCCTGTATTTCTGAGTTTTGTGCACTTTTAAAGTTTGTTTTTGCTTAGTTTAACTGGTAGGCTACACACTCAAGTGTGCTAGCCGAATTAAAGCATTTACTGTGTTTCTGTACCTAATTTCTGCTACTTTGTAAAAAAAAAAAAAAAAAAAAAATCCCTGTTTCCCACCTTTACTGAACTAGAATATTCCAGTCTTCAGGTATTGCTGATCTCTGGGCTGTGTCATAGTTACTGTGTTGCCCATATCCTTATTTGGATAGGAGGAAGCTTCTTTGTTCACCAGTGAGAGTGGGGAGCTCTTTGCAGCCTATCTGTCCCTTGAGGAGTGGTTCCAGCCCAGTGAACTGTAGTTTATTGGCTGTTTTGGGCCATTTCCTATCTCTTTCTAACCCCCTGCTTTAAAGCCAGCTTTAGTGCGCTTTTACGCTTGTAATTTAAAGTTTGTCCTGTTTGTTGCATTTACCTGTTGAGGCTACACACTCAAGTGCACTAGCCTGTGTTACATACTTATTGCATTTTTCTGCTGTTTGTTGCAAAAAAGAAAAAAAATATCCTTGTTTCCCATCTTTCCTGACCTAGTGTAGTCCAAATACAGGCTTTGCTGTATTCTGGACTTTTGGAAAGTTCCTGTGTTGCCCATTTCCTTTCTTGGATAAAGGGAGGCTTCTTTGTTCACCAGTGGCAGTGGGGAGCTTGGAGCAACCTATCTATCCCTGGAGGAGTGTTCCCAGCACAAGAATCTGGTAGTTCCTGTGTTGCCCATTTCCTTTCTTGGATAAAGGGAGGCTTCTTTGTTCACCAGTGGCAGTGGGAAGCTTGGAGCAGCCTATCTATCCATGGAGGAGTGTTCCTAGCACAAGAATCTGGTAGTCTGTTTGTTGCAAAAAAGAAAAAAAAATGTATCCTCGTTTCCCATCTTTCCTGACCTAGAGTAGTCCAAATACAGGCTTTGCTGTATTCTGGACTTTTGGAAACTTCCTGTGTTGCCCATTTCCTTTCTTGGATAAAGGGAGGCTTCTTTGTTCACCAGTGGCAGTGGGAAGCTTGGAGCAGCCTATCTATCCCTGGAGGAGTGTTCCCATCACAAGAATCTGGTAGTCTATTGGCCATTTTGGGCCAATTTCTAGCTCTTTCAAGTCCCCCTGTATAAAACCCGCTTTAGCGCGGCTTTGCGCGATTTTGCACATAGCGCAGCATTGGGCAGCAGCGCTTAATTGGGTTTAAACCATTCTCGGTTCCACAAAGTCTGCTGTTCACTTTTTCCCTTAGAACTGATCTAGTTCCCATAATAAACACCCTATTCCCACTCTAAAGCCTGGCACTTGCTCACTAAAGCAATTATATAAGTCAGCACTAAAAAATTAAAAGCACTACACCCTCACAAACTCCCCTTGAGTACTTTGTTCCCCATTGGCCCTTTTTTCAATTATAAAGGAATTCCCAATACTATTCTAGCATGTCCAAAGGTCAGTTGTCAATCTCCTCTCTGGTCCAGCTGGTGAATCTGGCAATCTTGAGGCAATGTTACAACTGCCTCATGTACACAGACAACCCTCTCCTCCTCCCAACAAATTTCAACACATGTGAGAGATGCAACCATATAGCCAAACTGGAGGCTAAGCTCTCTCAACTCAGTACTGGTGTAACCAGTCAGGAGGAGAAGGAAACCACACTCACTACAATTCCAGTCTCACATAGACCTACCATGACAGCAAACCAAACACATAAACACACAAAAACATACTTGGAGGCTCTAAATAAAAATCTGCCTAAGCAGCAGAGACCTCCAAAGCAGACACCCAAGCAACCGCTACCCCAAAACAAAACACTTGCAACACATAGCTCACAAAGCCAGTGTGCCAAACAGTCACAGCCCTTAAGGCTAAACAACACACCTGATACACTTGTAATAGGTGACTCTATCGCCAGGCACACTGACGTCCCGCTCACCAGGCTGAACAAGGTGAAGGTCACGGTGAGCTGCGTGTTGGGCGCTAGAATCCACCACATAACACAAGCACTCAGGTCACTCCAAGGCAAGTACAAATATGACTCAGTCATTGTCCATGCTGGTGTGAATGACCTGAGATGTACCTCCCTGGACTACATGAAAAGAGACATAGAGGAGCACTCTGAGCATGTAGCACAGGCCGGTATGACGCTGACCTTGAGTAGCGTCTTACCCTCACCAAGAATGATGCCCCAATATGAAGAAAAGATGATCAATTTCAACAATCGGCTTAAGTATTGGTGTCATTCAAAGGGGATCCAATGCCTGTCTGCCTGGGATGACATGCTCGACAAGCCACGATGCTTTGCTAGGGACGGCTTGCACCTGTCACCCCTGGGCTTTCGGATATTGGCAAAGGCTCTTGCCACCCCCATAGTGCCTTTTTTAGGCAAGGCTCAAAAGACAAACCCACCTCCATAGGTATCACAAGGGATAAGAAACTAAGAGTAATGCTACTCAATGCCAGAAGTCTAAACCTCAAGATGCACACACTCGAAACTCTCCTTAGCATGGAGAACATCGATATCTGTGCAGTAACAGAAACCTGGTTCAAGGCTCCCGAGAGCACCCCAGCACTACCAGGTTATACCTCATACCATGTTTTTTCGGCCCCAAAACCTGGACCGAACCACAAAAGGAGGGGGAGTGTCAATATTCGTCAAAGATACCCACACCTCCAGGTTGGTGGCACAGCAGGAAGCATCAGAGACTATCCATGTGCAACTAACAGTGGGTAAAACTGCCTTCCAGTTTATAGCCTGCTACAGACCACCCTCCCAAACCCAGGAACCCCACTCGGCCTTCCTGAGAACACTGGAAAATACAACGCACTGACAAATTAACTGATGAAATCCACAAAAACACAAACCGGCGAGCAGGACCACAATCAAAGACAGCTTAAAAAATATAAGATGGTTTTATTAATTCCAAATAAGCGTTAAGCTTCGGCCGAACCAATGTCCAGCCTTCATCAGACAAACAGCGGAATGATTGATGTCAAGACCTTATATGTTGTTAACAAATAATAATGCCAATCAAAAACAAGTGCATTCCTTAATTAGATGTTACCATGGTGACCTTAAAACAATATTTCATATAGGTAAAATGAAAAATTAATTGATGTTACTTGGATCAAGTATTAAAAACAGTAATAAAACTTAAGGCTTGCTTCGTTTCACATGTTAAAAAATAAACTGTGTTAAAAATACACATCAATTGCTGTTTATTAGTGAACAGATTAGATACAAGCCTTTTAAAATGTGGACTGATTTTAGACCTTACGTTACCCTTCAAGTTATACTAAATGAAACCGGACCTTCTTAAAAATAGTTTCACATTATGCCAGATGTTAATGCATAGCCTAACGAACAGTGAACCTGAATATACATGTGTACTCACTTAGTTGTAAGTTATTTAAATTCTGTTATCTATTATACGATAACCACTTGAGCACACATTTAATGGAAAGATTATCATTAATTCCTGGTATAAGATGTGCCCTAGTTCGAATTTGCCACATTAATTCGTCAATCTCCAATTTGATTTGCCAGGGACCCCCTCTTATGTCTGGGGTTCTTTGTTGCACTATGACAAAACTAAATAATGCCTTAGCTAAGCATACTATGGAGCACATAGGGCACACTTTTAGTTTTGTCATAGTGCAACAAAGAACCCCAGACATAAGAGGGGGTCCCTGGCAAATCAAATTGGAGATTGACGAATTAATGTGGCAAATTCGAACTAGGGCACATCTTATACCAGGAATTAATGATAATCTTTCCATTAAATGTGTGCTCAAGTGGTTATCATATAATAGATAACAGAATTTAAATAACTTACAACTAAGTGAGTACACATGTATATTCAGGTTCACTGTTCGTTAGGCTATGCATTAACATCTGGCATAATGTGAAACTATTTTTAAGAAGGTCCGGTTTCATTTAGTATAACTTGAAGGGTAACGTAAGGTCTAAAATCAGTCCACATTTTAAAAGGCTTGTATCTAATCTGTTCACTAATAAACAGCAATTGATGTGTATTTTTAACACAGTTTATTTTTTAACATGTGAAACGAAGCAAGCCTTAAGTTTTATTACTGTTTTTAATACTTGATCCAAGTAACATCAATTAATTTTTCATTTTACCTATATGAAATATTGTTTTAAGGTCACCATGGTAACATCTAATTAAGGAATGCACTTGTTTTTGATTGGCATTATTATTTGTTAACAACATATAAGGTCTTGACATCAATCATTCCGCTGTTTGTCTGATGAAGGCTGGACATTGGTTCGGCCGAAAGCGCTAACGTTTTATTTGGAATTAATAAAACCATCTTATATTTTTTAAGCTGTCTCTGATTGTGAACACTAGAAAATATGAAGGTCTCTCCAAACACCATTATATTGGGCGACTTCAACTACCCTAACATAGACTGGGAGCATTACTCTAGCTCCAACACCCTAGCCCAAAGGTTCCTAGAATTTATAAACTCAAATGCTATGGAACAACTTGTTTCCACTCCCACAAGAGGGGAAAACATACTGGACCTGATCATCACCAGCATGGGGACTCTGTGCTCCAGACCAGAAGTGTATCCCTCACTGGTAAGATCAGACCATAAACTAATCTCACTAGATATTCATATCCCGACCCCAGCCCCTGCCCAGAAAACCACAGTGAAAAACTTCTCTAAAGCAAATTTCACACTCCTCAAAACTGAGATGGAATCCTTCAAAGCCCCCGGGCCTGTGGAAAATACGGCCCAGACCGCAGAATCCTTTATAAACGCATTCTATGAACACCTTCAGGAATGCATGGATCATGCAATCCCAAATAAAACCAAGACCCAATCCTCCAAAGTTAGGCATCCTGTCTGGTGGGCACCAGCCATAAACAAACTATACAATAGAAGGAGGAAGCTACTACATGATAGAGCAAAATCCCAAAAAGGGAAGGCGTCTCTGATCAGTATTAGCAAAAAACTACGGGCACTCATAAAATCGTCTAAGGCCAGCTTCGAGAGAAAAATTGCACAGGACACTAAGGATAATCACAAGGCTTTCTTTAGTTATGTTAGGAACCTGGGTGGGAATTCCCAGATATGCTCAGAATTAGTCCAAAATGACAAAAAATACACCGAACCCACAGACATTGCCAACATCCTAGCTGACAGTTTCACCGCAAACTTCTCTCCCCCTTCCCCACCAAAAGGGCAAATATCTATCCCAGCAGAGTGCTGCCCCCCTGACATCTCAGATGCTCAGGTAAGAGCCGCCCTCTCCAAAGCAAAAAACACAGCATCAATGGGACCAGATGATGTCCTGGGCTGCGTCCTACATGAACTCCAAGAAGAACTAAACCCAAACATAAAACTACTGTTCAATCTCAGCCTTACTACAGGATATGTACCCAAAGAGTGGCGTACAGCAACAGTGGTCCCTCTCCACAAAGGTGGTGCCTCAAGATCCTGGAAACTATCGCCCCATAAGCTTGACTAGCTTGGTCTGCAAAGCTATGGAAAGGATCATCATGTACCTCATAAATAAAGATATTGGGGACCTACAGACACTGGATCCTACCCAGTTCGGCTTTGTTAAGGGCAAATCCTGCCTCTTAACCCTGGTCAATTTCTTTGAAACAGTCACCAAGGCCATTGACAAGGGGAAGATGGTCCACACAGCCTACCTGGACCTTGCAAAAGCTTTCGATACAATACCCCACTCGGGCATTATAGATAAGCTCACCAGCTTAAATATAAACCCCTATGTCACTAGATGGGTTGCAAACTGGCTCAAGGACAGAACCCACATGGTTAGATTTGCTGGAGCCATGTCAGACTCCAAACCAGTTACAAGTGGCATCCCACAAGGCTCAGTCCTGGGACCTCTCTTGTTCGGTATATATTTCTCGGAGGTACAGCCTAACATGGAAGGACTGTGGCTGACCAAGTTCGCAGATGACTGCAAACTGGGCGCCATAATAGACTCTCCAGCCGATACAAGCATCCTACAAAAGGGCCTCATAGAAACAGACAACTGGTGCCAGAGCAATGGCCTCAAGCTAAATGCCAAAAAGTGTATAGTCATCCCCTTTGGCAAAAACAAAGTGCCCACAAATTACCACATAGGTGGTAATCCATTAAGTACAGAAGAAGTAATTAGGGACCTGGGGACCCAAGTTGATAGCAATCTCTCATTTGACAACCACGTGGCCAAAGTGGTTAGAAAAACATTTTATATAGCCCACCTAATCATGAAGGGATTCACATCTAGATCAGGGGAGGTCATCGTGCCTCTTTTCTCATCCCTCATCAGGCCCATAATTGAGTACAATGCCCCGTTTGGGATGTACCTTACCAGACACCTGCAGCAACTGGAAAGACCCCAAAAGTACCTCACCAAGAGGATCAAAGGATCAAACAGATGCCATATGCTGCCCGGTTAAAGAAACTCTAGCTCTACTCAGTGGCATACCGCCTGCTCAGAGGCGATCTGTGCCCGACGTATAAAGCCATGTCCAACCCGGAATTAATGGACATGCTGCACCACAGAAAATCCAAATCCCATCAAGCTACGCGCTCGAGAGACTTGAACCTCAGCACTGAAATAAATAGGACATGCTGGAGGGACAGATTCATAACCCAGAGGCTCCCTTCACTCTGGAATAAAATCCCAGTCCAGGTTAGGCAGAGTCTGTCATTGGCTCTCATCAAGAGGAATCTTGATGAGTGGATGGGAGATAGTAGGTTTACCCCGGGTGTCACTTCTGTGTCACTTTTAGACAGAGGCACAGTATATTAACTTTGAAAAAGAGCATAGCAAAATGCATTTAAAATGGGTGGCGAAAGCCAAACACACTCTGGCAAGGCTTATAAATGCCCTAGGGCAGATAGCCTAGTATGAACCTATGAACCTATGAACCTATGAACTGGAGGCTGAGCTCTCTCAACCCAAGACTGGCACAGTCAGTCAGGAGGAGAAGGTAACCACTCACACCACAAATCCAGTCTCACATAGACCTATCGCATCAGCAAACCAAACACATAAACACACAAAAACATATTCGGAGGCTTTAAATAAAAATCTGCCAAAGCAGCAGAGACCTCCAAAGCAGACAGCCAAGCAACCACTACCCCACAACAATACCCATGTAGCACATACTTCACAAAGTCAGTGTGCCACACAGTCGCAGCCCTTAAGGCTAAACAACACACCAAATACACTTGTAATAGGTGAGTATTATCAGACACACTGACATCCCACTCACCAGACTGAACAAGGAGAAGGTCACTGTAAGCTGCCTGTCGGGCGACAGGATCCGCCACATAACACAAGCACTCAGGTCACTCCAAAGCAAGCACAAATATGACTCCGTCATTGTCTATGCTGGTGTGAATGACCTGAGATGTACCTCCCTGGACTACATGAAAAGAGACATAGAGGAGCTCTCTGATCATGTAGCCCTGGCCGGTATGACCCTGACCTTGAGTAGCATCTTACCCTCACCAAAATGATGCCACAGTATAAAGACAAAATGATCAATTTCAACAATTGGCTAAAGTATTGGTGTCATTCAAAGGGGATCCAGTGTCTGTCAGCCTGGGATGACATGCTCGACAAGCCACGTTGCTTCACTAGGGATGGCTTGCACCTGTCACCCCTGGGTTTTGAATACTGGCTAAGGCTCTTGCCACCCCCATAGTGCCTTTTTTAGGCAAGGATCAAAAGACAAACCCACCTCCATAGAAAACACAAGCAGAAAAAAACTAAGGGTAATGCTACTCAATGCCAGAAGTCTAAATCTCAAGATGTAAGCACTCGAGGCTCTCCTCAGTATGGAGAATATCGATATCTGTGCAGTAACAGAAACCTGGTTAAGGCTCCCGAGAGCACCCCAGCACTACTAGGTTATAACTCATACCATGCTTTTTGGCCCCAAAACTCAGACCGAAACACAAAAGGAGGGGGAGTATCCATATTCATCAAAGATACCCACACCTCCAGATTAGTGGCACTGCACAAAGCATCGGAGACCATCCATGTGCAACTAACAGTGGGCAAAACTGCCTTTCAGTTTGTAGCCTGCTACAGATCACCCTGCCACTCTCAGGAACCTCACTCGGCATTCCTGAGAACATTGGAGAATATGAAGGTCTCTCCAAACACCATAATATTGGGTGACTTCAACTACCCAAATGTTGATTGGGAAAACTACTCAAGCCCAAACACCCTTGCCCAATGGTTCCTAGAATTTATAAACTCAAATGCTATGGAACAACTGGTCACCACTCCCACGAGAGGGGACAACATATTGGACCTGGTCATCACCAACATGGGGACTCTATGTTCCTCACCAGAGGTAAACCCCTCATTGGTAAGATCAGACCATAAACTAATCTCACTGGACATCCATATCCCGTCCCCACCCCCAGCAAAGGAAAACACTGTGAAAAATTTCTCAAAAGAAAACTTCACACTTCTCAAAACTGTGGTGGAATCCTTCAAAGCCCCAGGGCCAGTGGAAAATACTGCCCAAACCGCAGAATCATTTTCAAACGCATTCTATGAGCACCTACAGGAATGCATGGATCATGCTATTCCAAATAAAATCAAGACTCACTCCTCCAAAAGCAGGAGAAGTGTCTGGTGGACCCCGGCCATAAATAAACTATACAACAGAAGGAGGAAGCTACTACATGATAGAGCAAAATCCCAAAAAGGGAAGGCATCTCTGATCAGTACTAGCAAGAAACTACGATCCCTCATAAAATCATCAAAGGCCAGCTTCAAAAGAAAAATTGCCCAGGACGCTAAAGATAATCACAAGGCCTTCTTTAGTTATGTCAGGAATCTGGGTGGCAACTCCCAGATATGCCCTGAGTTAGTACATAATGGCAAAAAATACACTGAACCCACAGACATTGCCAACATCCTGGCAGACAGGTTCAGTGCAAACTTCTCCCCCTCTTCCCCCCAAAAGAGCAAATGTCTGTCCCAAAAGAATGTAGCCTCCCAGACATCACAGATGCACAGGTGAAGGCTGCCCTCTCCAAAGCAAAAAACACAGCATCAATGGGACCGGACGGAGTCCCGGGCTGCGTCTTACATGAGCTCCAAGAAGAACTGAACCCTCACATAAAGTCATTGTTCAAACTCAGCCTTACTACAGGATATGTACCCAAAGAATGGCGTACAGCAACAGTGGTCCTGCTCCACAAAGGTTGTGCCACAATGGACCCCGGGAACTATCGCCCTATAAGCCTGGCTAGTCTGGTCTGCAAAGCTATGGAGCATATCATCATGGAACTCATAAACAAAGACATTGGGAACCTCCAGACACTGGACCCTACCCAATTCATCTTTGTTAAGGGCAGATCTTGCCTCTTAAACCTAGTTGACTTCTTTGAAACAGTTACCAAGGCCAGAGATGAGAGGAAGGTAGTCCACACAGCCTACCTGGACCTCGCAAAAGCCTTCGACACAGTACCCCACTTGGGCATCATAAATAAGCTTACCAGCTTAAATATCAACCCCTATGTCACAAGATGGGTTGCAAACTGGCTCAGGGATAGATCCCACATGGTCAGAATTGCAGGTGCCATGTCCGACTCTAAACCAGTTACAAGTGGCATCCCACAAGGCTCAGTCCTAGGACCTCTCTTGTTCGGTATATACTTCTCTGAGGTACAGGCTAACATGGGAGGACTATGGCTGACCAAGTTCACAGATGACTGCAAACTGGGAGCCATAATTGACTCTCCGGCTGACACAAGCATCCTCCAAAAGGGCCTCACAGAGACGGATACTTGGTGCCAGCACCACGGCCTCAAGCTAAATGCAAAAAAGTGCATAGTCATCCCCTTTGGGAAAAACAAAGTGCCCACAAATTACCACATAGGAGGTAATCCATTAAGTACAGAAGAAGTAATTAGGGATTTGGGGACCCAAGTAGATAGTGATCTCTCCTTTGACAATCACGTTGCCAAAGTGGTTATAAAGACCTTCTATATAGCCCACCTTATCATGAAAGGGTTCACATCTAGATCTAGAGAGGTCATTGTGCCCCTCTACTCATCACTCATCAGGCCCATAATTGAATACAATGCCCCATTTGGGATGTACCTTACCCAACACCTGCAGCAACTGGAGAGACCCCAAAAGTACTTCACCAAGAGGATCACGGGCTTCAAACAGATGCCCTAGGCAGTTCGACTAAAGAAACTCCAGCTCTACTCAGTTGCTTACCGCCTACTCAGAGGCGATCTATGCCTGATGTACAAAGCCATGTCTAACCCAGAATTAATGGACATGCTCCACCTCAGGAAATCCAAATCTCTTAGAGCTATACACTCCAGGGACTTAAACCTCAGCACAGCAATAAACAGGACATGCTGGAGGGACAGATTCATATCACAGAGGCTCCCCCACTCTGGAACAGAATCCCAATTCATGTTAGGCAGAGCCCCTCACTGACCCTCTTCAAGAGAAATCTTGACGAGTGGATAGGAGATCGTAAGTTTACCCCTGGGATCTCTTCTGTGTCCCTGCTAGACAGAGGCACAGTAAACAAACCTTAAAGGGCTATCCTCTGTGACCTACTAAACAGAGGCACAGTTAACTAATCTAAAAGGGAGGTGAAAGCCAAACACACTCTGGCTAGGCTTATAAATGCCCTAGGGCAGATAGCCTAGTATCTACCTATGAACCTATGATCCTATGAACTATTATGCAAAAAGCCCAGAATTTCTAGACACAAAATATACAAAGAGATTAAGAGAGAAATTAGAGGAAAGAAAAATACTTCCGCAAGAAAAACTGTCGGAAGTTTCAAATGAAAATTTGTATTCATTAATACAGCAGATTTTTGAAAAACTGTTTATAGATCAAGAAACTTTGATCTGTTTGGGAAAAAAAGCATCTGAGGAAGTGCGAAAATGTAAACAACAAAACCTTGACGTTTTTGAAAAGTATAGAAAAGAAATATGGACATGGGAAAGAAAGAAAGATTTGATACAGTGCAATATTTATGCAAAGGAGCAAACCACGTTAATTAATATAGAGAAAGCAACCACAAAGATATTTGAAGAGAAATATAGGCACAGGCATCCAGATGTGGAAAATTTAACATTATAAAAATTATTATCACAAAGATGGAATGTGGAAAATAAGATTAGTAAAGCAGAAGTTAAAGATATAGAAGTTGAAGTTATGGAGTGTCTGCAGAGTGAATGATTTAATGTAGAAAGTCTAACACAGACTACATCACAGCATGATGGAGAGAGTCCCCAAAGTTAGGAGAAGCAGGAAGATCAGGAGACATCTGAGGAAGAAATATGAACATGGGAAAGAAAAAGAGATTTAATATGGTGTAATATTTATTCCAATGAGAAAGCAAAACTAACCAATACAAAAAGAGCAGCACCAAAGATATTTGAAGAGAAATACAGGCAAAGGAATTCAGACATGGAAAACTTCACAATGCAAAGATAAGAAGACAAACAGAAAAAGTAAAAAAGGAGATCAGTAATGGAGAAGTTAAAGAAATACAAACTGAGGTTATGGAGCACCTGCAAAGTGAAGGATTGAGTGTAGAAAATTTAATGCAGAAAGCACCACAACAGGATAGAGCAAAGGATATCCAAATTAAGGGGAAACCAGTGGAACAGGAAGCAATTGGTCAGGTGCCATATCAAGATATTTTGGAGCCTTCCACAGGAAACAAGTATAAATGTTCACTTAAAGCTAAACAACAAGGGAATGAACAGGAGACTGAGGAAAGTCTGATGCAGTCAATGTTGAGGAGTCATAGGCCAGTGAGTTCCCATATGACAGAACAACAGATGACACAGGATGAAATTGAAGATAAGGGTTCACAGGAAGATGCTATAGAACTTTCTATAGCATGCCAACAGGAAGTGAAAAACAAAGGGTGTTCCTTCATTCTGGAAGAAAATTAACTAAGGAAAAGTTGCTTGATTTAATGGACATAGCTAGATATATTAAAATCAATGAAGGAAATAGACTGTAGAAGGTCAATATAACCCCAAAAGTCAGAAATCTGATAAAACAAATGAACACAGTAATTAGGACTGTCCATAGAGATCCATGCTATATAACAGAAGTAAACAGGATATGTTACTGTGCAGCTAAATTAATAACTGATAAAGCTCTACCAAAAGAGTACAGGGTAGTGAGGCAAATAAAGAAGAGAAATTAAATACCATCATGGAAGTATCGAACAGAGAAAAATTTAAAGGAATTAAGAAAAGAAGTGTCACTGTTAGAAGACTATAGAAGAGGGAATAGATCAACAAAAATACTAAGAAAGATAGATGTGATAAAAGCAATGAACAGTATTAGAACAGACTAGCATCTATCATGCACTATTGCAAATAATAAACTAAAAATTTCGGCACAGGCGGAAAAACATTCATTTTGGAGATGTATCTATGAAGATCCTGTGGAACACAACAAAGATGCTAAATGGATAAAAGAAGTAAAAGAAAGAATAAGGTACAGAATGCGAAATGGGATGAAGTAGCAGCCAGAGAGATTGAAACAAAGTTAAGAAAAGCCTCTAATTGGAAAACCCCTGGCCCAGATGCAGTGCCTAACTTTTGATTAAAAGTATTAACATATTTGCATAAAAACCTAGCCATGAGTAAGAACTATTTATATGTGCACCTCGAATAGATACCAGTCTGGCTAACAAGAGGTAAAACAATGCTCCTACTTAAGAGTGAATCTGCAAGCTACCCCAAAAATTATAGACCAACAACTTGCCTTCTGACTACATTTAAACTATATATGGGAATTGATGCTGACAGAGTTTATAGTCATTTAGAAGAAAACTCAATTATTGCAGTAGAACAAAAGGGCAAAAAAGAAAGTCATATGGAACAAAGGATCATTTATTGTTAAATAAAGTCATAGTGAAGAACTGTAAAAAGGGGAAGAATCTAAGTATGGCATGGATTGACTTCAAAAAAGCATTTGATAGTATCCCGCATTCATGGATAAAAGAGTGCTTAAAAATGTATAAGAAACATCCTACACTGATCAACTATGTTACAGTGATCATGAAAAAATGGCAGACCACCTTGCAATTAAACTATGATAAAGTATAAATTATTATCCCAGGGATAAAAAATTCAAAGGGGGATATTCCAGGGTGACCCTCTGTCACCATTGCTGTTCTGCCTTTCCCTTAACCCATTAAGCTGTTTATGTAACAGCTTAGGCCATGGGTATAATTTGGCTCCTAGAAAACAACAAAGTCTAAAGACTTCTCATCTTCTATCTGTCGATGATTTAAAACTGTATAGCTCATCAGATGAGGAACTGAAAGCACAGCTGAAGGTTGTCAAAACTTTTTCATATGATATTAGAATGTCATTTGGCCTTGATAAATGTGCAAAAGCAACCTTTAAAGCAGGAAAACTGCAGCACCAGGAAAACATCAGTTTGGGACAAGAATGTGATATAAAAGAACTTGAGCAAGAGGGAGTGTATAAATACTTGGGGATTGATGAAGGATCAGCAATAAAACATAAACAAATGTGAGTAAAACTTAGTAGGGAATATTTTAGAAGTCTTAAATTAATCCTGAAAACAGCATTGACATCTAGGAACAAAATCCAAGGTATAAGCCAATTTGCTCTTCCTGTCCTAACTTACAGTTTTGGAGTGATTGATTGGCCCAAAAATGTGTTGGATAGATTAGATATTAAAACAAGTAGGATGCTTCATGCTCACCAAATGATCTATAAAAATCAGTGCATACCAGTTGTATATAATCCCTGTTCTGAAGGAGGGATGGGCCTCCTTGAAATGAATTGCATGTACAGATCTTCAATCGTAGGACTCCACACATATCTGCTGACCTCACAAGACCCAAATGTAGTGAAAGTTTTGAAACACGAGGAGAATAAATCGAAGATGACTTCCCTGCTTAACCTAGCAGAAGCATACTGGCATTAAGCAGGAATGGAAATCAAACCAGAAGTAGATAAAAATTAGGCAGCAACTGAATGTGCCAAAAAAACAAAAGAAAGAATATAAGGTGAAGGTCCAGATGAGAAGGCAAGAAATGTGGAAAACTGCATAAACATAGTTGCAAGTATAGAAAACTTCTGGAAGAACCTCATGTTGATCAGGAACGAATGCAGGAATGGTTAAGGAAAGGTGAATGCAAACCAAGAGATGAAAGGTTAATATTGGCAGCTCAAGATAGTGGGCTAAGTAAACGCTGGTTTACAAAGTCCAGTGAACATGTGGGAGAAACAGACAAATGTAGGTTTTGCAAAAACAAACTGAAAACAGTCACACACCTCATTGCTGGCTGTGACGTACTAATGGTAGAAGGACTGTATACTGAAAGGCACAATAATGTAGCGAGACTGTTGCACTGGGGATTGTGCAAACATTATGTTTTTGAAGTGGCTGAAAAGCATTTGAAACATGAGCCACAAAGCATCATAGAAAATGATAAAGTCTGCATCACAAGGAATCATTCATTACCAACAATTCAAAAGAAAGATGCTGGAAAACCAGATATAGTGGTCTAGGAAAAGAAGAAAAAAGTAGCCTTGATCATTGAAATCGCCACACCCAGTGACTACAGTGTCCTGTGCACAGAGAGACACAAAGCTATAAAATATCAGGACCTGCAAGCAGAAATGAGAACAATGTGGAAGAAAGATACCCAAATAGTTCCAATAGTAGTAGGAGCAATGGATCTTATAAAAAGGAGTTGAAAATCTTATTTAGATATGCTACCAATACATGTAACTGTACAAAATGCAGAAGGAGTTGTTACTGGGCACATTGCAGGTGCTGCAAAGACCACTTTTGGCTGACATCAAAGAGTAAAACAATACTAATTTCATGAACATTAATCGTACTTTGACTTAAGAATGGGGTCCATTCCCGTCATGGTATTAGAAACCCAAAAGACTTGGAGAAATTAAAAAGGGAGCAACCTTATCGACAAGGACATAGGTGACCTCAGACTCTAGACCCAACTTGGTTTGGCTTCTTTAAGAGTAGGTCATGCTTAATAAACCTAGTAGACTTCTTTGAGAAAGTTACCAAAGCCCTGGATAAAGGTAAGACAGTGCATACAGCCCATCTTGATATAGCCAAGGCTTTTGACAAAATCCCTCACTCAGGTATCACTGAGAAACTCTCCGAGATGGGGAGAGCTTACCCCATCAGCATTCCATTATTTTAGAGAGGGGTGAGAGAATTGCTATGGATCAAAGTTTGAGAAAAGACATACTAATGGCAGAAGGACTGTATACTGAAAGGCATAATAATGTGGCAAGACTGTTACACTGGGGATTGTGCAAACATGGTACTGAAGTGGTTGAAAGACACTGGAAATATGAGCCACAAAGCATCATAGAAAATCATGACATCTACATCACATGGATCACCCATTACCAACAGTTCAAAAGATAGATGCTAGAAAAACAGATATAGGGGTACAGGAAAGAAGACAAAAGTAGCATTGATCATTGAAATAGCAACACCCAGTTACTACAGTGTCCTGCGTAGAGAGAGACACAAAGTTATAAAATATCAGGATTTGCAAGCAGAAATGAGAGCAATGTCGAAGAAAGGTACCCTGATAGTTCCAATAGTAGTAGGAGCAGTGGGTCTTATAAAAAATGAGTCTACAATCCTATTTAAATATGCTACCAATACATGTAACTCCATACGAATTGCAGAAGGAGTCATTACTGGCACATTGCGGGTGCTGCAAAGAGCACTTTTGGCTGACACCAAAGAGTGAAACAATACTAATTTCATGAACTTTAATTATACTTTGACTTAAGAATGGGGTCCATGCCCATCATGGTATTGGAAACCCAAAAGATTTGGAGAAATTTAAAAATGGGGCTTAACACTCATGTCACTAGATGGGTAGATAATTGGCTCACCAACAGAACACATACTGTCAAAGTTGGTGACTCCACCTCTACCAGTAAAACTTTCACCAGTGGAGTACCACAAGGATCTGTGCTGGACCCTTTACTGTTTGGACTCTAGTTCTCAGAAGTCCAGGCTAAAGTAGACAGCCTTTGGCTTACTAAATTCACTGATGATTGCAAATTGGGTGCAGTCATCGAGTTCCCACAATGATGTTAACATGTTCTGGTAGGGATAACACAGAAAATGACTCATGCCAAAGCCAAGATCTAAAACTTAATGCAAAAAAGTGCATTATTATCCCCACTGGCAATGCGGAATTCCCTGCTAATTACAATATTGACAGCACCCCCTTAAGTACAAACCCAGTGGTGTGAGATCTATGAACACAGGTAGATGGTAATCTGAACTTTGACCACCAAGTTTTCACAGTGGTAAGTAAAGTCTTCTATGTTGCACATCTCATAAGTAAGGGCATCGCATCCAGGTCTAAGGATGTTATAACTGCACTGTACTCAACCCTCATCAGACCATTAATAGAGTACAATGCCCATTTTCCATGTACCTCAACTGACACCTGCAGGAGCTGGAGAAGCCACAGAGGTTTCTCACCAAGAAAATACAGGGCCTCCAAACCATGACTTATGTGGCTAAACTGAAACTCTCTCACTATACTCTGTATCATATAGGCTGCTGAGAGGCGACTTGTGTCTGGCCTGCAGGACAGTCTCTGACCCTGCCTTGTTGTATATACTGCACATCTACAAGTCAAATGACACAAGAGTCACTCACTCAAGGGATCTTAATCTAGCCTGTGGCATTAACAGAATATGCTGGATAGACAAATATATCTCCCAGAGATTGCCGCTACTCTGGAATAAGCTTTCAGTTCACATGATGCAGAGCTCCTCACTGGCCCTGTTCACGTGCAACCTAGAGAAATGGATGGGAGACTGTAAATTCACCCCAGGGGTGGCACCCATGTCCTTCATGGACAGGGGTAGTTGGTGTTCATCATAGACACGCTCTGTGAATCACATCCATCTAACCAAATACAATTGAGGCAGCTCAGGATTAACATTGCTAGGCTTGGAAGGGCTCTAGGGTTGCTAGCCTAGCAACCTCCTATGAAACTATGAACCTATGAGTGAGGGAGCATGGTATATGTTTAATTCTATCTAGGCTACCTGTTCCAAACTCGTGTATTTGAAGGGTTTTTAACTTAGGTATACTATACAGGGAATGCATGAGAGGAGTAGAGTGGTGGATGGGGGCAGTTAGCAAAAGAAAAGAATGCAAAGTAGTGTTTAAGAGGCGAGGTGAAGAGGGCTATATTGATTAAGTGCAGGAGGGGAAAATGTTGGGGATAGGTAAGAAGAAGAAGATTGTGCTTTAAAGGTCTCAACCTGATGATGAACATGAGCATGACCAGGACTTGGTAAGGCATTGTTTGAGCTGGATTTTACAGCTTGGGAGTCTGTTGGTCATTTGTACTTGTGTAGCAATGGTGTTCCAAAGTTTGGAGATGTAACAGGAGTATAGTGAGCCCCCCAATGATTTATTTGCTTTACTAGTACTTAATAGAAAATTATCACAAGAATGGAGGTCTCTTGTGGTGATGTACAGCCACAGTATATTTTTTAATGCAGGGTAATTTTCCAGATAATATATCAGTGTGCATGCCATAACTAGCTGAGAGCATATTAGTTAGTTGTTAAGCTCAGGCTAGTTTAGTTGTTTTCATGCTTGGCAGTGGTGAGTTTGGTGCACAGTTTTGGTAGGATATGTAGCTACTTTATTGTAACATATGGCTAGTTTGGATTTTAAGAAAAGACTTACAGTTTCAGAGCAGTCCTTGGTCAATTGTGATTGTTTCTTAACACATACTTGTCTTGCTTTGTGATTGTTTCCAGCCTCTCATACAAGAACCTAACAGGGTCTCTACCCGCTTCACTCCCCACCCTGCCCCCTATTCCCTCCCGCCCCCAGTGGTCCCTCCTTTATTGCACTCAAACCCCTCCCATCTTTCCATTAGCCAACCACAGTGCTAACCCAACACTACCTCCTCCATATTCCCTCTACTATCACACCTCCTCAACTGATATGTACAAGCATACCTTTCCTTTGCTCACTGCATGTACTCTCCTTGCATATCTTACATCCTACCAAAGCTCCATCATTCCCCCACTCAACCACTACCACTGTACTACTACTCACACCACCACCCATGTCTCACCCATACTCAGCTCCCCTCCCACCAGCTCAAGAACCATGCCTATGCACCCCCCACATATTCTACCAACTATATTACTCAAACGTAAAGCATCCCTACAACTTAACATAGTAACTTTCCCACCATACCTATTACCCACAGAGCACAATCATAAAGTTTCCCTTATAAACAAACACATTCATAAACTGAGAAAACTAATAATCCCATGCATATCAAAACTAGCCCTAAGTGGAGACATCCACCCCAACCCTGGCCCTACCATCTCCAACCTCAATCCTCATAATCAGACTAGAAACCACAACTTCTCCCATATTACAGCCAATAGAAAACCAAGTGACTTCCTTCTACTAAGCCTAAATATTAGAAGTATATCCAACAAAGTCCATGAACTCCATGCCACCATAGACTTATACTCCCCAGATATAGTCATCCTGACAGAAACCTGGCTAAAACCTCACATTACCAGTGAGCAAATACTCCCTACAGGTTACTCCATACTAAGAGTAGACCGGCTAAACAAAAAAGGAGGTGGTGTAGCTATAATATTTAAACAGCATCTAAACATCCAGATCTTAAAATCATCAGCTCAACAAATAGGCAATGAAGAAATAATATATACCAACCTCAAAATTAACCAAAACAAAACCATCAACATAATTGCATGCTACTTCCCACCTGGCCAAAACATCCCTCCACTAGAAAACCTCCTCAGCTGGTCTACCCACCATCTCCCCCAAGAAACTATCATCTTAGATGATTTCAATATTGACTGGCAATCCTGTTCTAGCAACAATCCAACCCATCATGTACACCTTCATGGCTTCACCCAACTAGTCCAGTCACCAACAAGGATAAATAAAAACTCCAGCAAGCACACTACCCTGGATTGGATACTAGTCAGTAAGAACCCCCAGTCATATATAGCAGGCTGCTTATCAGATAGCCTCAGTGATCACTC
Source organism: Protopterus annectens (assembly GCF_019279795.1). Taxonomy (NCBI): domain Eukaryota; kingdom Metazoa; phylum Chordata; order Ceratodontiformes; family Protopteridae; genus Protopterus; species Protopterus annectens. The sequence continues at coordinate 331,314,961 of NC_056733.1, forward strand.
CCCAACATTCCTGCTCAAAAAATACCTGTACCAAGCTAAACCTGTCATCTATCGTCAAATACGTAAAAAAATAAACTTTAACCCACTCACATTCATCTCATCCCTCAAAGAATGTAACTGGCATGCTCTAAAGTACCTCAGTCTAGATGACGCAGTTGAATTTTTTAATTCTACCTTCCTGAACATTCTTAATTACCATGCCCCCATAAGATTTTCCAGAACCAAAGCACAACCCTCCCCATGGCTACAGAAAACCACTAAGTCAGAAATGAAAATCAGGGATAAAGCCTGGGAGCACTGGCGCAAAACCAAAACCCCACAGCTAGACAGAAATTCCTAGAACTACGCAATAGAGTCAAAAAGCTAATAAAATGGGACAAATTCTAATACTACCAGTCTGCCCTAGACTCCTCACAACACAGCCCCAAACAATTCTGGTCCTCCATAAACTCCATCCTCCACCCAGGTAAAGTCAGTACCCCTCCTCCTAACATCCCTCACTCCTCAGAAAATATTGCTACCTCATTCAACACACACTTCACCCAAACCATACTATCACTAGCTAAACAACACAACCTCCCTCCCCTCCAACCCACACTTTCAACTAGTAATCTCCCCACTGCCTTCTCTTTTTCTCCTGTACCTACCTCCAACATAAAAAAACTCTTAACTAAACTTAAACCCACCAAATTAGCAACAGACAACCTCCCAAGTGAATACCTACAAATCGCAGCTGATGCTCCGGCCTACCCAGTATCTATCTTGATTAACCGATCTCTGTCAGAAAGTTACGTTCCCACATTGTGGAAAGTCTCACATATAATTCCCCTCCACAAAGGCGGACCCTCTGCAGAACTAACCAATTACCGCCCCATAGCTATTCTCTCTCCACTCTCCAAAATACTAGAGAGATGCATACACTCTCAGGTCTCACACTACCTCCTTACTAACAACCTCCTTTCCAGTACTCAGCATGGTTTCCGACCAAACCATAGCACCACCACTGCCTTACTCTCCTTTACTAACACTATCCTTCAGCATAAAACAATGGCTATCTCTCCTCTGCTACTTTCCTAGACCTATCTAAAGCATTTGACATGGTCCCACACAAACAACTTATCTCTGTCCTCAATAACCTATCCTTCTCACAATCAGTCACCAACTGGTTTCAGAGTCACCTGTCTGACCGCCAACAATCCGTTGTATGGCAGAATGACATATCTCCCCAACTACCTGTCTCCATAGGGGTTCCCCAAGGATCCATCCTTGGACCCCTACTTTTCTCTGTTTACACCAATAATCTAGCCTCTGCCACCAAACATGGCACACTCATCCAATACACAGATGACTCAACCATCATCTGCTCAGCCCAGTCCCTACCCAAACTGCAAAATGTCACACAGGAAGCCTTTTCCTCTGTTGAAACATGGTTATCCGATGCCCAATTAATACTCAACCCAAACAAAACTAAACTACTCATCTTCCAAGCCACCAAACATACTCAAAACAACTCTCACTTTAACATCACAGCAAAAGACAACACCACTATATACCCAACTGAACACACCAAATTGCTAGGAGTGGAAATAGACAACAAACTAAAATTTTACATTCACATATCCATGACCATAAAAAAAGTCCACAAAAAACTAGGAGCATTATATAGAAATAAACAATTTCTCACCAAAGCAGCAAAGATTTCAATAGCAAATTCCCACCTTATCTCCACCCTACTTTATGCCTCTCCAGTATATACCAACCTAAGGCAATGTGATCTAAACAAGCTAGAGACCTGCTACAACAAAATTGCCACATTCGCCACAGGGGCATCCTACCATAGTCACCACTGTCTCTCACTTGCTGAACTGGGATGGCTTGACCTCCCTCACCTCCTTCAGTGGTATCAACTCTCACTCGCGCACAAACTAGTAAACCATCCACTAAATGTCCCATCCCTCCAGAATCTACTCCAACCCTATCGCACCACCAGACCACTAAGATCCAGCAACAAAAATCACTTGCAGATCACTAAAGCCAATAACTCTGCTGGTGAAGCACTATTCTCATGCGCCATAGCCAAATTATGGAACTCACTCCCACCCACAATTACCTCCGTACCATCATGCACCAACTTCAAAACTTTATTAAAAGCGCACCTAAAAACATGCTGGCTATGCCCTTGTAACTCCCACTCTAATATCATCCACCCCATCCAACTACTACCTTTTTTTCACCTCCACTAACTACCTTGATGATAGCAAGCTCAGATGCTCATAAGCCTAGTACTTATTATACAGCAGGAACTTCTCATTGTTACATTTGTTAATACCTGTTATGTATTTCGCAGATAAAGATTCTAGTTGTCTACTGATGTACTATGTTCTTCATCTGTAAATATGTTGTAAGTAATTTCTATGTTAAATTGTTAATCGCTATGTAATCCAATGTAACTACTGTCTGTTTATTTTACTGCGGAGCTTTTCTCCTCGGGCCTCCGCTGAAAATGGACCCACGTCCAGTCGGACACTCCCGGTCAACAAATTTAAATAAATAAATAAATAATAAATATTGTAGAGCTTAGGTGTATATGGATAATCAAGGCATATAAGAGTGCTTGAAGGAAATAAGATGATGATGGGGTCAATATACACTCTGAATATATAATTAAAGAGGCATAGCATTTTCTATAACCAACATGTTATTGCACCTATATAGGTACATAGTGGCTTACTAAATATATTATTTGTCCAAAGTCTACTTTGTGAAATCCCCATGATCAAAACATAGGCACCCCAAACTGACACAGGAAAAAGAAGTGTATTTCACAGGGGGCAAGCTTTCTGCCCCATCCATGGGCAATGTGGTTCCTTACACCCATGCAACTACATCTGTCTTTCTATGAACACACAGACCTGACAGGCAGGCACACACACACACACACACACACACATACACACACATATATATATATATATATATATATATATACATATATACACATGTATGTGTGTGTGTGCACTATGTCAGAGATTGCACAACACTGGGAAAAAGGTGAAACTCCCTTATCCCGGTTTTCTGTAATCTCACCACTTACAGCAGTGTTATGCATGACATTTCTTTTGATGTGCATATTAATCAATCAAAAGGCATTTCACTGACATGCACACAAATAATACAGTAAATGTTTTGTGAAAAATTGTAGACAAAGCTTTTTAAGCAATTAAGTTCTCTCTCCCTTATCTTGTGTGGAGTTTTCTCATTGAAAACAAACTTAGACTTCTTTGAAGCAGTCACCAAAGCTGTAGATGAGGGTAAGGAGGTTCACTCAGCCTATCTAGATCTCGCCAAGGCTTTCGACACCATCTCCCACTCTGGAATTATAGATAAACTCACTAAACTAGGTATAAATCCCTATGTCACAAGATGGGTTACCAACTGGTTCACTGACAGAACCCACACTGTGAAAGTAGCAGACTCCAAATCCAACTTCAGACCAGTGACAAGTGGAATACCACAGGGTTCAGTCCTGGGCCCTCTCCTGTTTGGTATCTACTTCTCTGAAGTACAGGCCAACACAGAAGGTCTTTAGCTAACAAAGTTCACAGATGACTGCAAACTAGGAGCCATAATCAAAACTCCAAAAGATGTGGACATCCTACAAAAGGGCCTCGCTGAGACAGATGCCTGGTGTCAAAGCCATGGCCTCAAGCTCAATGCCATAAAGTGCATTGTCATCCCTTTTGGTAAAAACTCAGTACGCATAAACTACCACATAGGCGGTAGTCTACTTAACACTGAAAGTGTGATAAGAGACCTTGGGACACAGGTGGACAGTAGTCTCTCCTTTGATAATCACATTGCCACAGTAGTCAGGAAATCCTTCTACGTGGCACACCTCATCACAAAAGGTTTCTCATCCAGGAAAAAAGAGGTCATTGTTCCCCTCTACTCATCACTCATTAGACCCATTATAGAGTACAATGCCCCTTTTGGTATGTACCTCACAAGACATCTACAACAACTGGAAAGGCCACAGAAATACCTCACAAAGAGGATTACCGGCCTCAAACAGATGTCCTATGCTGACTGTCTCAAAAAACTGCAGCTTTACTCCATTGCATATCGCCTACTCAGAGGCGATCTCTGCCTAACACAAAGCTATGTCAAACCCAGACCTTTTAGACATGCTCCACTTAAAGAAATCCCAATCCCTACGAGCTACGTGGTCTAGGGACCTAAACCTTGTCACCACAATAAACAGAACATGCTGAAGGGATAGATTCCTGTCCCAGAGACTTCCCATACTCTGGAACAAACTACCTATCTATATCAAACTAAGCTCCTCATTAGCGCTCTTCAAGAAAAATCTTAATGATTGGATGGGAGATAGGAAATTCACCCCAGCGATCATTTCTGTGGCTCTGCTCGACAGTGGCACAGGAAAATACGTTTCTTGGGTGGTGAAAGCCAGGGTACCTTTGGCTAGGCTTATTTAGGGCCTAGGGCCAATAGCCTAGTACCTATCTATGAACCTATAACTAGTTTCAAAAAACTCCCATAAGCTTCTGCTCTGACACAGAGCTCATACAGACTGATTACAAAATCCAATTTTTAAGTTTATGAAGTATTACTGTTGACATCTTGCAAAATGTGGTAAACAATTATCTGTGATAAAACTGTGAAACATTTTCTTTGTTTCAAGATGCGATAGCATTTGTCATACAGACTCATTTTTTTTTTTAATAAGGCAGTTATGAGTATGATGCCTTCAAGTCTCAAAGAACATCAAGAGGTTATGCAAGGGGATTTGGCAACATTAAGGAAGTTTACTTTTCTTAACTATTGACCATTATCAGTTATTTATTTTTCACAATGTGTGATAACTCCTTTCATTATAAAAATTTAAATTATGAAAAGTAAAATGTGGAAAAAAACCTGGAAAAGTAAGGATGCTTATTTGTAAAAGCAGAATTTGCTTTCATCCTGCATTTCAACTTGTTGACCGACTTGGGCTGCTGTTGCCTGCATGATATGTTCCGTTTTATCAGTATATTTTTTCTATATCACCAAGACCGTGCAATAGACAGATAACATGGACACAACAGTATTTCAGCAACACAGCAATTATTATCAGTCTCAGTACAGAGCAGCAGCAAACACACACATACACATCTATATCTATATATATATATATATATATATATATATATATATATATATATATAGAGAGAGAGAGAGAGAAACCAAGCCAAAGGGTAAAAGATCCCACAGACAAACCATTTAGTAAAAACTGCAAGAAAAAAACAGCCATGCTAGAGTTGCACTGTGTGATACCTTAAACCTCCTGTGATGGAGGTGCATGAGATTATAGGCAAATAACCTGTTAAGGACATACAGTGCTTCAGCTACATGACTTCTGAATACCCATGACTTTTTACATCTATATCGGTTCATTCAGACCAAACCCTACTAGCTGTGAACACGCATGTTTCAGCCTTTTCACTGACCTCATCAACACAGCATAAGTGAATTGTTTATCTATACTTTAGAAACACAAGGCTTTAAACCTAGATGATGCCCATAAATATTCAGTTACCAGTAAAACAGCCAAACTAAAAGGTAAAAACATCACACAGACAAACTATTCAGTAAAAACTGCAAGAAAAAAAACAGCCAAGCAGGAGCTTTCACTGTGTGATATCGTAAATCTCCTGTAATGAAAACAAATGGGATCTAAGCAAATGATCCCTTTAAGGATATGTAGTGTTTCACTAGTAACAGAATCCAATGCACCCAATGGCCATTAAAAAAAAACACTTTATTGTAGAGCCAAGCACAGTCAAATAATTCAATAGTTGAGCCCTTTCATCATAAAAAATGACTTCATCAGAACTAAACACCATACTACCATTCAAAATAACTATATATACCTTAGTGATACCTATGATTGGCTAATGAATTAATAAGACAATTAAGCAATACCTCACTTAAAAACACAATTTACCAAGGTAAAACATGTATAAAAATGATGTATTTTGCAAATGGGGTATCAAATGTAAAAGTGTTAAATATCCTATGATAAAACATTATTATGTCTACATTACACATTCTAATTCATGAATAATATTACAAGATGAATAAACTTTTTTTTAGAAATTCATGTATATAATATTTCTTCACAATTTGTAAACTTGTAGAAATAAAAGGAATTAATAGAAAGGTAAAAATAAGAACTTGATAAATTGTACAAGTAAATTATTAAGTTTGGTAGCCTCATTCTTTAATCTGGGTTCTACCCTTAAGAGCTGGTACAATGGAAACACTATCATTCAAACCTGGGGGGAAGTTGGCAGCAAGCCTAAGTTGCCATAAAGTTCCTTTTTACAAAGTTGGTTCTTCCAGTCTCCCCCTCCCAGATTCAATAAGTACACTGTCCAATATACCAGATTTAAAACTATGAACATTTACACAGTTTAAAGAATGCCTATACAGTGCATTGGTTTCTTTTTTATTTTTAATTCATAAATGTGTTCGTAAATCTTACGTCTTAAAGATCTCTCCATCTATCCGACGTAGTATGCTGAACAAGTGTCACACATTGCTAAATACACTATTCTCTGGGAATTGCAATTCCCATTCCTAAAATTAATATTAATTCTAAGTCTGTCATTCAGTGTAACACCAGTTTCCTTAAGGATAAAATCACAATGAGAACAGCAGCCACAACATCTAGTACCTTTACCATTATCATATTCCCTATATGTAGTAGATGTTTCCACCAGTTTTTTAAGGTTCATCCCTACTTTTGTAGTGAACAAAGGCTGATCACCCACAATCTGATAAATGTCCTGGTTAGTCCTAAAGATACTCCAATTCTTTTGTAGAATACCTTTAATATATTTAGATAACACACTATGTTGTATCGTATATGCTTGGGTGTATTCAACAGATCCAGAAGAGGAATTTGATTTACCCAAATGTACTTTTAAAAGGGGTCCTGCCCCTAAAAGTGGTTTATACTTCTTGCCCCATTCATTGTAGACACCATCCAAAATAGACTCTACCATGTCTCTAGAATCCCCCTTTCAAAAAAATATTCAAGGGGAAAAATTCCTTTTTAACATCATCTACTTCAGAAGTCACCCAATGTGTACTGCTTGACCTTTGATAATGCTTTTCTTTTGTGAGAAGGGGTGATGGCTTGAAAAGTGCAGGTAAGAGTTACAAAAGGTACTTTTACGAAAAACCCTGGATTTAAAACCATGTAGACTGTGGAAAATTAGTGTGTCCAAGTAGGAAAGCTGTTGTTCATGATAGGAAAAAGTAAATTTAAGGAAGGTAGTAGTCCCATTTAAATATTCTATAAATTTGGGAATATTACCCTTCCCCCCCTTCCATAAAATAAAAATATCATCCAGGTATCGATTGTTCAATAAAATATGCTCTACCCACCAGGTACTGTTGAAAACATGATTAAGCTCCCATCCAAGAAGTACTATGTTAGCATAAACTGGAGCACACACTGCTTCCATAGCTACTCCAGATATTTGCTGATAATATTGCCCCTCAAAGTAAATATAGTTGTAGTCTAATACAATGGACATCAGTTCACAAATCAATGTAACCTCGTCATTCATCAAGGTAGAGTCAAGGAATAGTATCTCTTCAAAATATTCCATACCTTCTTTTTTAGGAATACAAGTAAATAAATCTTTGATGTCTATGGTCAAAAAAGTTAAAATTGGGGCTCCATATATCCTGGCTAAGTTGTCCTAAAAACTCCCAAGCGTCCCTGACTAAATGTGGAACTCCTTCAACAATGTGCTTCACCTTATTCTCCACAAATATAGACAAATTATGAGTCTTGGACCCTCTAGCAGAAACTATTGGTTGAAAATATGGCATATACAAACTCTTGTGTACTTTGGGTATTCCAAATATAACAGGGACTCTTGGGTGCAAATTAGTCAGTAGATTGTAAGTATTTTGGTCAATACGTTGGTCCAAACAAAATTCCTGTAGGAAACTATCAATATGTTGGTATGCAATATGTATCTGGTTTAAAGAAACCTGAAGATAATAATCCTGGTTGAATAACAAATCTTGTACATATTAATATAATCAGTAGAGTTAAAAATAACAATGCCCCCTCCCTTATCAGGGGTCATAATACAAACTGACCTGTCCCCTCTAATCTGATTTAACAAAACCCTCTCCTTAGGGTTAAGATTAGTAACAAGTCTTTTGTGTCCTGCCCAAAGTTGGTATAAATCTTCCTTGACTGCTTTCTCAAAGGTGTAAATAAGAAGGTGTAGGGGTGGATTATAGGAACTATTTTTTTTAAGACCAACCTTACAAATATTTAACACTTCCTTCCTGGAAAACATATGCTGAAAGTTAAATTTTCTGGTGTAAAAATGAATATCCAAGAGACCATCAGCTATGTCAGGAATCTTGGCAGGAACAAATGTAAAACCCTTTATAAAAAGAGAAGAATATTCTTCAGTGATCGGTCGGCCAGTATAGTTATAAATATTGAAGCCTTTAAACGTATGAATAATATTTTGTCCCTCTACACTGGCTTCAGAATGCTCAATGACATTTTACTTTTTAAATCTTTATGGGTACATTGATACCAACAAAACCTAACCCCACTAGCTGTGGACATGCATGTTTTGGCTTTTTGTCACCACAGCATAAGTGGCTTGTTTGGCTGTACTTTAGAAACACAGGGCATTAAACTCAGTGGATGCCCATAAAATTAAATGCCTAAAAAATATCCCAACTAGCATCCAGACCAGTGGGTAAAAAAGCCATGGAGACAATCCATTCAGAAAAATCCTGCAAGAAAAACACCAGACAAGCTAGAGTTTTCACTGTGTTGGACAGTGCAGTGGTGCAGAGATAGTGTTGTTACCTCACAGCAAGAAGTTCTCCAGTTCAATTCTTAGTTGCGGTGCCTTCGGTGCAGAGTCTGCATGTCCTCTTTACATTTGTGTGGGTTTTCTCCGGGTACACTGGTTTCCTCCCACATTACAAAGGCATCCCTCTGGAGTGTTTCTCCTCAGGCCTCTGCTGAAAATTGACTTTGTTCCAAGTTAGACTTTCCTAGTAAACAAATGCTAAATAAATAATGAAAGCAAATGAGATAATAAGCAAAGTATCCCCTTAAAGACTTACAGTGATTCAGCTACATAGCTTCTGGATACCAATGACATTTTACTTTTAAAGTCTTTGTGGGTACATTGACGCCAATAAACTCTAATTGCACTATTTGTGGACATGCATGATATCCTTTTGAGTGACATCATCAGCACAGCATAAGTCAATTGCTTGGCTATACTTTAGAAACACAGGGCATTAAACCTAGCCGATACCCATAAATGTGAAAATACCTTATCTCAACATCCACATCGATGGGTAAGCAGGCCACAGGGACAAACTATCCAGTAAAAAACTGCAAGAAAAACACCAGCCAAGCCAGACTTTTCACTGTGTGACATCTTAAACATCCTGCAACCTGTAGGATACATGCAGATGAATCCATAAAGCATCAAGCATTTTGGCTACAAGGCTTCTGAAATACCATCACTTTTTAAAGTATTTATGGGTGCATTCAAGCCAATAAGGCCAAACCCACTAGTTCTGGACATGCATGCTTCAGCCTTTTCAGTGACCTCCTCAACAAAGTGTAAGCAAATTGTTTGGATATATTTTAAAACACGGGATTTTAAACCCAGATGATGCCCATAAAAGTTAAGGAGCTTGCACAAATATTCCGAAAACATCCAAATCAAAGGATAACAAAGGTCCTACAGATAAGTTGTTCAGTAACAACTGCAAGGAAATTCCAGTCAGCATAGAGTTTTCACTGTGTGATGCATTAAACTTGCTGTCATGGAAGCCCATTGGATATATGCAAATGACCCCTTAAGGACATCAAGTGTTTCAGCTACATGACTTCTGAATGCCGTTGACTTTTTCCCTTTTACTTGTTAAGTCTTTATGAGCACATTCAGACCAATAAATTTAAGCCCCACTAGCTGTGGGCATTCATGTTAGCTGTGATTTTTCTGAGTTATCAGAGAAGCAAGACTAGATTAATATTTGTGGATTCACACTGGTTCCCATCACTTTGTGTGGGTGTGTGTGTGTGTGTGTGTGTGTGTGTGTGTGTGTGTGTGTGTGTGTGTGTGTGTGTGTGTGTGTGTGAGTGTGTGTCTGTAATCTAGTCCTCATGGTAGTCCCACCTTGGAGTTAGTATATTATCGACCTTCTGAAAAGTCAAACTGATTGTACTGAGATCACAGTACAGTGGGGATGGGAAAGTTTGCATTTTTCACCACTGTAGAGCTGCCTTGGAGTTGGTGTATATAATTTGCCGGGAGTGCCGCGGGGGGGGGGGGCATGGGGGTCTGCCCACCTGCAAAAACACATAATTTATTTTTTCTTTGTATCGTACTACTTTTTGGAAAATGTAAAAATGTTAAATGGCCAAAATGGCATAACAGTGACCACAAAAAAAAAAAAAAAAAACACTCTGCACACGTATAATGCATGTGGCAAGCTCCTCTACAGCCCTATGTGGGGGGTTAGATATTCCATACCATCTGCTAATTTCATATACCAACTCCAAGGTCACATTACAGTGGGCAAGGGAACAGAAATAGTCCCTGCTGTACCACAATCTTGTCAACTTACTTTTTTTTTACCATTTGTGGTCACTGTTATTCCATTCGGCATTTTGGACATCCAAAATGTGCATTTTATGCAATATGTAGACAGACAGATAGATAGACAGATAGATAGATAGACAGATGGATAGATAGATAGATAGATAGATAGATAGATAGATAGATAGATAGATAGATAGATAGATAGATAGAGATATACCTAGATACACAGATAGATAGGTATAGATATTGGTAATATACCACGGATGATGTAAAGGTATAAAGTGTTAGAGGGGCATGCTTGGCAGTCCAAAAGTAAAGTGCCAAGTACTTGATAAGGCAAACTTATCAATTGTCAATTTTTTTTTGTTTCAGAATTTGTCAGATATTTGCATCATCAATAGCAGCAAAAGTCAAAGTGTTGAACATCAAATCAAATGTAAGGTAAGTTGGTGTGGATACTAATCTTGAAGGTTTTGTTTTTAGCAAATGTTTCAACATTCAAGTTGAGTATTTGATCGTGTGTTTGTGTCTGTGTGTGTGCGTGCGTGTGTGTGTGTGTGTGTC
>NC_056733.1:331331200-331351200 GCF_019279795.1 Protopterus annectens
AGAATTTGAGCTTTTAGGTAGTGGCCCTTTTAATTACCTTACTAGATCGGCTGCTCATTGTGTCATCACCACTGTACAAATCAGTGTTAGCACAGCCTTTTAAGCCTCTCCACAATTCAAGTGATGGATGGAGATCTCCAACCACGGTGTTTCTGCTATTCTTCATATTACAGTGATGCTAAATAAACTACTCCATTACTGGATTTTGAATGTTAGGCAATGGATTTAGATTACCAGCAAAGTCAATAACTCAGGGAGCAAAGTCAATATTGTTTCATCACTGCATGTATTTTATTCATCTGTTGCATCTGCCTTCCTAAATCACTAAGACAAATAAACAAAAGCAGACTTAATGTGTAAAGCTCAATGTCTATTAAAAAGCTAAGTTCCCAAAGGGAAAAAAGACCAATGGAGATGGTAATTAAAAAAATGTTATTTTTCTTCCCTGAAGACTCAGTGACAGCTAATAGATGTGGAGAGTATTGCTGTGTTGTTTAAATAACATTTCCCAGTATCCTCTAGTCTCTTTTTCTAATGCATATTTTGCAGATAATATGGAGCTACATCTATTCTGCCTTGCACTTCTATCAGTAATGAGGCTTATATGCAAACAGCTCTTCTGTTTTCCACCTCCTTTCCCAGAAAATTCTGAGCCACCCTTAGCTGCCCAGAACTTGTCGTTTTGTCATACTAGACTCTTCTGTTATGGCAATAACAGAAATTAAAAACTCAGGCTTAGAATGCTGTTTTACAGAAAGATGTAGCAATACGTCAGATGTCAACATTCTGGGCTCATGCAGATTTTCTTCTCATCAGAGACTATGGTAAAAAGGATAGAAAATATAAGTTAAACATCAGAAAAATGCAGTCTTTTATAACGTTTTAGTATAGAGTAAACAGTGTAAAATATTTCTGTATTTTTCTGCTTTGATTGCTATGTATGTTAAAATCAGGGGGGAAAAGCATAACTAGTTAAACTGCTGGCTTTCAAAAACAGTGCTGGCACTGATGAATGCAGGTTACTGTCCTCCTGTGGGCCGGAATACCGATTTCAGTATTGATAGCACCTCTGCGTTATACTTTCACCTTGAGTATTCACAGTGTAGGTGAACAGCCAGCACCCTTTCCTCACAGGGGCAACAGACTGGCAGTTTTTTTCCTCAGTTCCTTGAAGAGATGGCATCTAAAGGAAATCAAGCATTCTTCCCCCTCCCCCTCTCATCGCCTCCATCTCATTTGGAATGCAGAAAGCATCATCGTGGCTGCTGCGTGCCTCGGCAAGAAACCCCTAACAGACAAGAAAAATGAAGGCAGGCACAATCTCATTTTCTGAGGGCTGCAAGTCAGCCAGGAAATGGCTATTATTCCATCGACACTGTCGGTATTAAGTTATTTCCTTCACTAAATACGAGAATGTTCATGAATATCTATTGAGTTCGCTGTACCCAGCATCTGGCAGGCCTATGGCTCACTGATAGAAGCTTTGCATGCTTCTTCTCACACACCTTCATCTCACAGGGAAGTGAAAGACAATAGTATTTGAAATTGGTTAATAAATCTCAAGATTGATGCTGTTGAAATATGCCTGAACTTCATCTCTATTATAAGAATGAAACTGATAACACAGTTACAGGCTGCATGCTAAAGGGAGTGTGGGAGCACACAGAGCTTTAGTACTAGGACTAAAAACTTTCACAAGAGTGAGGGAAAGCTATTTACTGCACACATGCCAGCAGGATAATGCAACCCAGACCACCTTACCAGTTCAACCAGACCACGTTTTTTTTTTTTGGTAGATGTGTGGACACAGAAGAAAGACACATTTGACAATGTCTTCCAAATAATTTTTGTGTCTTTTTTTTTTCTATTGTCAGATGGTAAACACAAACAGTGGCAGACGATAAAAAACTGCTGTTTTCATTAAAAACTTACCTGATAGCAAACAAAGCAAATCACCAGTGCATAATAAGTCTGGAATGAGATATAACACATAAGCAAACAACTACGTAAAATGGACGAGCAATCTCGTCATCTGAATAATTAGTGTCAGATTTCAATCTATTTGTCCACTTCTGAAAACAGAGATTTTGACTTGAGATAACTTGGACACATAGAAGTGACAGTAAAGTACATTTTCACAATATGTTCCACACATCACTTTAGCAAATGAACATAAAATGTACTGCTCCAGTCTAATCAGGAACTGTGTCTGTATAAGGAAATGGGTGCAGTACTGCATAGGTGACACTGATGATGCTGATGATGGTTGTCATAAATCCTTCTTCGAAATATCATCACATCACAAAGATAATGGCTGGAAGAACTGAAAAAAACAAGTATACTCACAAAGTGTGCACTGTATAAGCACAAAGTATACACAGACAATATCACTATATGAGCCTAAGCATTTTCAAGCACTATCACTACAAGCTTGGATTGTTTAAAACACCTAGACATAATAGGCCCACATTTTGCTTTACTTAACATTTTTTTTCATTATAGGCATAGCCACAGTAAAATGTATGTAGTCATACTAAAGCTATACTATATTTGCTGCAGATTCACGCACACACCCACACACACACACACACACACACACACACACACACACACACACACACACACACACACACACACACACAAAATTTAGGCAAACAGCAGGCTTACATTCGGGAAAAAAATAACTCTTTCTTCAAGCATGATTTCATGGAAGTAAATTAATTAAATTCTTACCTAAATAGCAACCTGAGACGTGGTTGGGAGACTATAAAACATAAGAAAGCTCAGTAAAGTGCATTTTGTTTGTGTTTCTGAAATCTCTGAATTAGCTGGATTCAGAGGTTAATTAATGTTTACAGATCAAAGATTATGTATGGGATTCTGGCATGATTTGGGCGGCTTTGCTTTGTGTAATCTGGATTGATTTTCTTGTAGGCAACTTTTTGTTTATCATTGAAGGAACATGACAGTGTTTGTTTTTCATGCAAAGAATATTCTAGCATTCTAGTCCTTGGCATTTTCTAGATCAGAATGCTGACTACTATCAAAGCTTTTTATTCTTGAGAAGTCTACTGTTTCATATTACTGGGAAGGCATAAAAGGGAAGAACCAAAATAAATGTCATCAGCATAGAGAATTGTTTTTTTTTATTTTGCCTTTTTTTACTTTCTTTTGCACATCAAGAACTAGATGGTTAATTTGATTTAGTTGGTGTCACTGGTCATAGACTAACTGTGGGATATGATGCTGATTTGAGAAACATTATTCAGTGCTTTGTTTGCTGAAAGGCATTGTGAAGCTAGTAGGAATCGTGTTAGTAAAGCAGTTAACTCTCTCAGTCCTGTTTGCCTTTTTTGATTTCCTCTTTCACTTTTTAGCTAATTCAAACTCTGAGCATCAATTTCTTTGTATTACAATTTTTGATGTAATTTCATAACACTGTAAATTCTTATTAATGCTGAAACAACAGCACTTATACCATCTGTTTAATACATGGTGCTTGGCACGAATGATTGCTGAACTTGAGAAAGCAGTCAGAGGAAAGAAATGGATTAGAGACTAGGGAGGTTTAAAAGTATTTGGAAGTAAGACATACCTCTTAACTGTACAGGTTTTCACAGAATGTCCAGATTTTCACCTCCTAAAATCTGCCCCCCTCTGGCAAATAGTTGAGGATTGAAGTCATTAAATAATGACAAACATTTGAGTTTAAGACTCCACAAACTTATTATTCCATCAACTTTCTTAGTTTGTAAGGGGAATATTTAAAACTTGTCCCTATTTACCCCTCCCCCATCATTTTAGGCTTTATCCAGATTTTTTGCTGTAAGAGGTTGAGAGGTATGAAGTAAGGTTCATGTAGAGTAATGGCGACAAGAATATTAATTCAGAATACTAGGATGGGAGTGATATACAGACAGAGAAATGGTAAGCATTGGTGAGGGAGATGACTTATGGAGCTGCACTATAAAGGACATGCTTGTTGATAGTAATAAGTCACTAAGTTTATAGAAGACAACGGCTAATGAAATCCAAACTGTAGTGCCAGTATGGAATGCTGTACAAGATGGACACAGTATAAGCAAGTAATGGAACATCAAACAAGGGACAGTTTTATTTATGGTAAATGAGTAGGTGTAGTATGGAGCAGCGATGGAAGCAATTTTATTATGAGAAATAAAAGTGAATAGGATAGGGACAGGAGGCATAGGTGTTAATACTTCAGTTAATGCAAAGTATAATAGAAATGTGGCAGGAAGGATGGGCTTGGGGGTAAATTAAGAGGTAGGGTAATTTATATGCAATAGGCTGAGGGGAATGTAAGAGAAATTAATAGTATATTTCAGGGTGCAAAACAAGAAATTATGTTGGCTGGGATTCAGAAAGGCCTGTTGTGTAGGGGAAGTCTTAAAATGGTTGTTGTCCCCTATTGAGGTAAGCCTTTCTAATTCCTAGACCACCCTACTACTGAGATTTTCCACTAGGAGGGACCTTAGCATATAAGGCAGTCTTGTGAGCAGAGATGCATGATAATACAGCAATTTGGGGGAATGACTAAAGGTAATTAGTCATGTAGTCTCCCCCAAAATAGCAGCAGTCTCCAAATTATGCTGTAAAGTATTGCTTGGCAGCATACAATTTCATTTTTGGAGGAAAAAGAGAATGTAATCAAAAGATGGAAGACACCCTTTCGCTCTTATGGAAGTAAGCCACAATGTAGGTAAGTTAAAAGAAGATGTGGAGAATGGTATGCATCTGTGTGTGTGTGTGTGTGTGTGTGTGTGTGTGTGTGTGTGTGTGTGTGTGTGTGTGTGTGTGTGTGTGTGTGTGTGTTTGTGTATGTTTTGTATGTTTGTGTGTCAGATCACACATATGGGTGAATGGGTGGGTGATTATGTTAGTCTGATTTACTGTGGGGGCTTGTTTTTGATGGATGGATGTGTAGGTGAGTGGGTACATAAGTATGTGTGTAGGGAGTGTGCCTTTACCAACACAATATATGGGCTACTAAGGAGAACACTAACAACCTCAAGCCTGACAGCTTGTGTGTTGGCTAGTGTATGATTCAGAAACGTGCTAATGAGCCGATATTGAGGTCTTTCAAATTGCAAGCATAGCTGTGTTTGAATTGCATTTTCTCACCATTATGGTAATTGACTGTGGTATGTCAATTACTACAAGTGCTGAGCTTTTTTCTGAATTATGTGGGTAGTTAAGAATGACAACTGTGTTGACAGGAGGGAAAAGAGATGTTAAATGAGGAAAAGAAAGCATCAACTAAGGGAAATTCAGGCAGAGGGAGACATACAAACGGCTAGATCAAGAATGAGGACACATCAGCAGTAAGTAGTGTCAAAGTGAAATTACACAAAATAGGCAGGAATAAGGCATAGAAACCAATGGACCCTGGTCTGGCAGTTATTAAGGAAAATTAAGGCTATGAACTGTTAATGAGTTGATTCCTGTAACCAAAGGTGCAGGGTTTGATTCCCTCTATTTGCTTGCTGTGTGACTCTGAGCAAGTCACTTGACTGGGTCATATATGGCACAATTGAAGGCAACAGTTAAGTATTATGACATGTAAGTGTGAGGGGGAGGGGCATCTAATACTAAAATCTGGAGTAGAATAATACATTAAGTCAAGTCCCTTTAAACTAGTTTTGTGGGAAATTAGTGGGATTTAAACATTTATTTTATCTTTTGTTAACTGGGTGAGTGGCTCACCCTAAGACTGTTTTCATTCTGAGCTACAAAGGCAAAAGTGAGTACAGCATATTAATTTATGGATATTTTGGTGTAGTCAAACAACCAGGTTACTGGCATTTGAACAACATTTGGAATATTGAACATTTTTGTTGTGGAGTCAATTGGTTGAGCATTTGTCATATCAAGTGATTGAGGTGCATTTTCTTAATAATAAGTAGGGAAAAATGTTAACATCTGGGGTTGTTGACTGACTGTCATTATTTTTATTTTTGTGGGATAATGTGAAAATGTAAGGCAAAATTATATAGATACTGCAATATTTGAGAGGATTATGCCACCAGCCTTAGAAGTAAAAAAGCAACACTAGCAGTATGATATTAACCTGAATGAAACACAATTATGGTGCCAAAAGAAAGAAGAAACAATTTGCGTATTTGATTATTGATATTAACCTGACTTATACAGTGCCACTACTATCGTATTTCTTCCTGTAATTACTACCAAAACAATAAAAACACTTTCTCAGAAACTTAAACCCACCTTTCATGTAGCTAATAATCTACCAGTATAATGTCTCAAAATGATTGCAGAAACCATTGCATACCCAGTGTCTATACTTATAAACCACTCCTTCAAGGATTTATAGTCCCCCATCTTTTACCCTTATCTTCTTTCCCCTAACTGAAATATGTGAAAATGTATTTAGTTTCAGTTGATCTGCTACTAAACAGTTAACAAGTTACTTTCTAGAGCATGTCATGGATATAACAGCATTATTAACTTTTATAAGCTTTATTAATGGTTACACCCCTATTTTTAGACCCATTAAAAGATTTGATATAGTTTCACATTCCATACAGTTGAAGAGACTCAATGCAACAGGCCTCGCAAATAAAATAATCAATTATTTAAATTTGCATCAATAACTGAGTACAGTATATAATTTGGGCTGATAAACCATAAATTCATCAAAAAACAACAGCAGGGTTCAATAACAGGACCGTTTTTCTTTAGTATAGTTGTGCAGAAAATGCGTATACCCTTTCACCCATCTAATCTAATACAGAATGCAGATGAGTCAATATTAATAGGTTCAGCATCTTCAGTAAAACAGCCACAAACTGATTTGCAGCATTCCAATACAAAAATCAAAGACTGCCTTGAGCAATCTAAACTACTCTTAAATTCTAATGATGGCAAACTATTATTTTCACAATCAGCCTAACAATCAAATCATTGTGACTTAATACTACGTCAGTATTGCTATAACTGAGCTTGATCAAATACTCAGTTAAAAAGCATAAACAAGCCCTGGGATTCATTAAACTCCGTGCAGAAATAGTGCTTTTCCTGTATGGAGCAGATCATGCCAGTGCAGCACAGCAGTGCGCTTTATATATTCATGAAGGCACGCTGCTGTATAACCTGCATGGGCATGATCCATGAATGAGTGAACTGGGCATGTCCAAGTATTACTCGCACAGTAAACACACACCCCTGCAATCAGGAAGTGCTGTACAGCACTTTGAAAAGTAAAATAGTGTCCTCGGACACTGTCAGCATACCAGCAACTGAACAGATATCTGCAGAATGACCATATTTGTGTCCTGGCAAAAAGCTGAGGCTCAAAAGTCATTAAATAATGACAAACATATAAGTGTAAGACTCCACATCCTCCAAGTATGTCATGCTAATGCAAAACCTATTAGTCATCAACTTCTCCAGTTTGTAAGAGCAATATTTAAAATCTGTCCTCTTTGCCCTCCCATCATGTTAGGCTTTGTCCACAGTGTATGCTGTCAGAGGTGGAGAGGTACGACTGTGAGCTATGTGCACATTTAGTTAATAAAAATAAAACAAATATTTTTTTTCCATCCCCACTAAAGTTTAAGCATAGCTGAGTGGGTATGCATGTCGTGCAACTGTGTATAGCATAGCTTAAACATCCGAAGGAGCTACATAGAAATATACAGCCAAAATAGTCAAAGGGAAATAGTGTAGTGGTTAGAGCTTTCACTTGACAGGCAGCCATTCATGGTTCCAGCCTCAATGCAGTCCATTCATTTTTACATGTGAAAACAGCACTAAAATTATATTTTTTTATAAATAGATAGTGAATAATATATATTTGTTAACCAGGGAAGTGTAGCAGGTCCAAATGTGAGGTGTCAGCGTAGTACAGATGTGAAACTCTCATATAAACACAAGTGTCCCAATCAGTATAGCCACAAAATAATATAATGTAATGAAAGCACATAGGAGGATGCTATGGAAGGGAAAGAGACATATAATAAGATGTCATTAAGAAGGAATCAACCCCACAATCATGATAGTCCATAAAATGAAAGCTGAGCAATGCTAAATTGTGCTCAGCTATGCTTAGCCAGAGTAAGCATTGCCTAAATGTACATGCTTAGCAATAATTAGCATAGCTAAGCGGATTTCCACACTGGTAAGCAGTGCTTAGCATCCACCCCTTTAAGCAATGGTTATCTTTGCTAAGTGGGTTTGCCTGTTGCTTAGCTTAGCTTAGCATATTCAAGACCATCCAAGCATGGCAAAGGGCAGGAAATTAGCCCTATTTTAACCTCGCAGGCGGGAATTCAGCCCATAAACAGTTGTTGCTCATCACTGCAGGCACTATGGCTGGCATCGGTGAGGGTGTGTGCTTTCAGGCGCAATGCTCGGGCATTCAGGAGTCCAGGGTCATGGTTGAACTCCTAGTAAAAAAAACATGAAGGAAGACTGCTGCAGGACCAGTACCAGGGCTCCCAGTACAAAGCAGAGACCCAGGACTGTCTTGCACATGATCTCACCAGTGCCACAGGCATCCTTCAGACTGGTGAGCAGATCCAGCACCATTTTTCTGACTTGAAGCATAGGAAGAGGGAGCTCTTGGACTAGTGGGTCCAAGATGCCTGGGTGGGGAATGTTCCAGATGTGTGTAAGTATCAGTATCAATAAGTGTTTTCCAAAATCCAGTCTGTGTATGTTATGGATAGGCATGCATAAATGTTTCTCTATATCCTGTACAGCTGCAGATGAAAGGGCCATGAACTTGGATGCCCACACCAGCAGGTTGCTAAGGCTGCATTGCAAAGCTGGTGAGTACAAATCTAGCTTGCAGTATTCAGGGCAAATAAATAGAAAGGAGTAGAATGTCACTTGTCAGTATTTAAAAATGGGTATGGTTTGTACTGAATAAACTTGACATTAGCAGAGTAATAGTGATGTAAAGGGTATATATCAATAAAAGTGTCAGTACCTGTCAATAAAAGTCAAAACCCTGGACTGGTTGTGTTTACTTTGGTATGTGGTGGTATGAATCAAAATGTGTACAGTTTCTGCACAGCAGCTATAGCTCAGAAAGCATTAAATAATCAAGGATCATTTGACAAAGATTGTGGAGTTGTAAAACAGGAGATTAACTGCATGAAATGTTCCTTGCACCAAGATCTGATACCTGAATAGTAATTTTGTGCTAACCAGTGTTTTCCAGACTATGCTATTTCAACGTATGAATACACAGTATAAGGACTATCTGTCATACATGAATGTCAGAATAACAAAGTCAGATTGTACAACCAAGATAGTATTACACAGAAAAAAGTCAAACAAGAGACAGCAGTTTCTCAATAGCTCATTCTGATGAAACTCAAACTTGTATTTTTTTTTTTTTGTACAAACAGGCACGGTTCGAATCCCGGGAGTGGTAGTAAGCTGTATGCATAATTTCACCAAGGAATATGTGAATATGTGCAGAAACAGTCAGGTAGTACTAACAGAAATTTCATCCACATGTCTGCCAGGTAAGAAAATGTATAAATTAGCTGTAAGAAGGTTGTAATTATACACTATGTACAAATATACTACTGCCCAACCCAAGGCCATAGGCCAATGTAAAGTGAGGTAAAACCTGGAGAGTAATTATTAGAGCAATGGTCATTAAAGCTGTGAGCAATTGAAGCCTATACAGTTGTTAATTGAAATCTATCTCTTTCTGTGTCCCACCCTATCTGCATCAATAATCTAAACACATAAATCAACGGGTATGTTTTTCATCAAACCTACTGTTGGGACATGTGTCCTATTGTTCTACAAATATTTAAACATTTGATTGTTAATGTTCCCTGTTCAAATACTATCATTGAAGGCCTGTTGCTATCAATGTAACCTGCATGCCATTATAATGCCTACTGTGGTTCCATATATGCATGTGTTCTGTTTGCTATGCAACTGTTCCAAATCTGTTGTTTTGGGTTAATGGGAACACCCATGCATGCTGTTATAACTAATCCTGGAATGTGTTTTCATGACTAACCAACATATGTTATAAAACCACAACAGCATAGCATGTCTGGGAAGACTGATCCCAGTGGATCTGCCTGTCCCGCCTCAACTGGCCATGGCATCGAGCCCCAGCACATCTGGAACCCAACCCAGGACCTCCTCATCTGCTGGTCCTGCACCACCTTCAGGTGGAACTGTCTCAGGGGATGAGGCCTGTCCCTCCCGTGGGAGCAGGCATTGACAGGACACCATCACCTGAAGTGAGGTCTGGGGATTGGTGCATAGCGAGCTTCAAAAGAAATTCGGAGATCAGCTACTTCAGCTTGAGGGCCGTGTAGCTCATCTTGAGGGTCAGCCTACCCCTCCTGCGCAGCCCACAACACAGCCACCTTTGGGGCTGTGAAGGTGCAGTGGTGACTGCCCATGAGTGGGGACCTCAGTCCCACTGTATCCATTTGGGGGCTTGTGGGCATCCGATTCCCAACCACCCTCCCCATCCAAGGTGTTTACCCCCTACATGTGTCATATACCACCCCTGTTTGCTGTCTTGTCTGTCTTGTCTGTCTTCCTACCCAACCTACCTCCCCAAATATATCTACTATCCTTATCCAACATCCCACTCTCACCTTATAAAAAAAAGGGCAATCTATTCCCACAGAAAAATGTTGCTCCATACATAGCTGTCCATTTCATACGTGTCCATTGGACACATGTGATCTGGTCTAATTGGCTTAACAACACATTACTGTTGTCCTCACCCTTCTCTCAGGGGTTTGAGTGTCCACATTCATCTCCAAATTCTGTACAAATGCACAGCTGTTGCTGTATCAGAAATGGACAGCTGTGGGCCTTCCCTACACCCATCCTGCACATCCCTAGCTATCTTTCAGATTGTTTTTCCCTTCTGCGTCCCCCCCTTTTCACTACTTTCCTATCACCCATTTTTTCTTTTTTTTTAAGAAATCAGTGCAGGAGTAAGCGGGAGTAAGCAGCAGTAAGCGAGTTTGCATGATGCTGAGTGATGCCTACACAGATTAACCAGTTTCCCATTTAACAATGTCTTCACATTATTTTACCATCATGCAAACTCGCGCAAACCCACTTACAACTGCTTAAAACTGCCTTACTCACCCTGTCTCCATTAGTCACTGTTCTGCCCGGCAACAAAATAATCAGCACTGCCAAGTCTTGGACCCAGAACCTTGTACACCATAGGCAGAGCTATTTACCACTTCACCATCAGAGCTATAATAAGGAATGCTGTTTTTTCAAATATATCATTCAGTACAGGTATATAATAGTAGGGAACAAACACTGTGGAATCAGTCATGTTTAGTCTATATAAATATACACATATAGATGTGTATGGTGATAGATAAATATTAAAAAGTATATACATCAGATATATGGAGCCATACATATAAAACAAATATGTATGGAATATATACATATATATTGTTATATAAACATATGTATAGCTAGCAACAAAAGGAATATATATATATATATATATATATATATATATATATATATATATATACATATATATATATATATATATATATATATATATATATATGCCCATAACATGTAGTGGAGTCATACCCAGCACCATATCTTTACACCTCTTAGTGCAATAATTCTAGACAAAGGCTGTCAAAATGGGGGGACAATGGTCCAAGAACAGGGACATAATGTGCGTACTGCAGTTATAAATGTAGAATGTCCCTACAGTAACAGGGTTCGTGTCAGCATACATGTTCAGAAGGATGTGAGTTCTGAAACTGAAATGTATGTCATCATTTACAGACAGAAATCCTCACATCATCACAGTGATTTACCACAGAAATGAAAATAATGATTCTGTGAAACAGAACATACATATGAGCAATAATCCTGGACAGTCTAAAACAATCTGGCCAGTTGAGAGGTATGTTCAGAACCCCTTAGTGCAACAAATCTTGACCAAGCCTGACCATGTGGGGGTGTGTAAAGCCATGAAACTGGGAACATATGCCAAATACTGGAATAGATAAGGTGACACAGTTGATGTAGTAACACCCTCCTGTCTGTTGTACTATATATTGACTGGAATAGCCCAAGTCCAAAACCAAATTACTCTCCACTACTCACTGACATAAATCCTCACATCATCCCACTGATGTGTCGGACATACACAACAAGTATGGGGCCAGGCAACAGTACATCTGATAAATATCAGGACATAACATTACAGTAGGGAAACTACACTGAGCTGCTAGGCATGTCACCAAGTACTGTCTAAACTACAGCCAGCCTGAGAAAACACAAACCCAGTTTTGCTATGGGGGAATACAGATGTAATTGTAAATATATCAAGCACTACAGGGATGTAACAGCACTGGCCAAAAAACACCAGCGTGAAAGTGCATACCTAGAAACAATCTCACCACATTCAAAGTGACATACTGGTAAGCCACAGAAACCGTAGAGTATATGGACTGTGTGAGCAAAATCATCAGCATGTTTGCCACTCACAAACTACCCCTATATATACTGGCCCAATTCACAGTGTAGTCTGATGCCTGACTGTGGAATGGGACATTTCTCAGTCTGCCCCTACAAGCAATTACAGCTGATAGAGCACAAGAAGCTGGAGCAGCATGCAAAGTCAAATAGAAAGGACTCTCAACACTTACATCTACCACCCTCCCTACACAGGCCAAATAACAAATTCACAATACACTGCTACACAATCCTGACAGTCTGTCAACAATTGCTAGAAATACACAGTCCTCTCAACTGTATAGAGTCCCACAGAATGTCCAGGCTTCGTCCTCATATATAAGACCTTGTACACATAACATGTCTGGCAGTCTGATACATCACTGGGATGATATTTTGAATGAAGTCACATTATAATGATATACTATACATATACACTTCTTACAGCATGACATCTGGACAAAGCCTGATATACATGGGGGCAGAGGCCCAAACACAGGAGCATTATTGACATATTGTTGTCATAAACTCAGAAAGTTGCTGGTGTAACAGGGTTACTGTAACATATCTGTTCTGGGGGATATGAAGTCAGAAACACACACGGATGTTACCAATTACTGACTGCAATCCTCAAAGTATGCCACTGAATTTCCAAGGCCACAAAATGTGTGAGTAACACACCAAATATAAGACCAAACTCTGGCCAGTCTCTGGATAGCCCTACAGTTGAGAATTATGTCACCCACATAACACTATCAGACTTAAATTTATGCAAAGCACCCATATCCACACAAACCCTGTCAAACTAGCATTACTTACATTCTTCCCTATGTCTGGAACATTCTCCCGTTTGTTGGCCTGCCTCCACAGTGTTTATTGTAAGAGGTATTCCCAACTACACTCTGTGATGCTGTCATCACACACCTCCATGAAGTTTTCCTCCCAGGCAAGGAAAAGGGGCAATGCCGCCCACATGAAGTACTCAGTTATAGGAATGTGTTTCCATGCTATTGTGTATGGGAATGATACCGCACCTGTTCTACATACAGTTAGCAAGTGGGGGACTCCAATTGATGCACAGGCCATCAGCTGCTCATGAGCATTACCTACTAAAGGCAAAATTCTGCCTATACAAAACAGATGTATATCCTACATCTGTCTCAGAGAGAGAGTGAGAGAGAGAGAGACACACACAGACACACATACACACACACACACACACACACACACACACACACACACACACGCACACACACAGAACAGACAGACAGCCACACACACACTGGGACTGATGGAGTATACCAACTGAACTGAAGACAATAAAACACACTTATGTCAAACAATTAAGCCTATAATGGAATGCAGTAGGGGGCATGTAAATGAGGAAAATAGGAAATTCAAACAGTATTATGTCTCAACAACACAACATGCTTTACTGAAATATTGCCTAGCAGAACCTACGGCTATAGAAACTGTGTCTGTCTGCAGTGACATAGAACACAGCCCATGGCCCTGAGTCACCCCAGGAAAGGATGGCTCACATATGACCACTACTGGAGTGTGTGTTGTACAATACTGAGTGTGACACTACTAGGCCACACCCAATGCAAATTATACCATCAGTAACTCTGCTATGTTCAGCTCTGACTTGTGCCTCTTTTTTCAGTGCCAATGTCTCCAAACCATA
Organism: Protopterus annectens; assembly: GCF_019279795.1. Classification (NCBI taxonomy): domain Eukaryota; kingdom Metazoa; phylum Chordata; order Ceratodontiformes; family Protopteridae; genus Protopterus; species Protopterus annectens. The sequence continues at coordinate 331,345,368 of NC_056733.1, forward strand.
TAACACAGCTGGTCTCACTAATCTCTGGTAGACCTTCTGTATCACTCTTAATGGTACTTGTCTGTCACAAATCACACATGACACTCTTCCCCACTGCACACATCCTGCCTCGTACTCATGTCTTCACCTCTCCCCCACACTCGCCATTACTCTGAACTGTTGTTCCCAAGTATTTACACCTATCCACCTTTGAAAACTGTACTCCTTGCATCCTCACCATTCCTCTATTCTCCCTCCCATTCACACATATATATTCCATCTTAGTCCTGCTCACCATCATTCCTCCCCTCTCTAAATCATACATCCACCTCTCCTGGATCTCCTCAACATGTTGTCTACTCTCACTACAGACCACAATGTCGTCTGCAAATAGCACAGTCTAGGGGTACTCCTGTCTGATCATGTCTGTCAACCTGTCCATCACCACTGCAAATAAGAAAGAGCTCATAGCTGATCCCTAATATCCCCCCTCCTCCACCTTAAACACACCTGTCACTCCCAATGCAGAACTTACTGCTGTTACACTAGCCTTGTACATATCCTGTAGCATTCTTACGGATTCCTCTGCCACTCCTAGCCACCGCATACAATACCACAACTCCTCTCTAGCCATCATGTCATATGCTGTGTCTAAATCCACAAAGACATAACACAGCTATATCCAACCTTCTTTGCATGTCCCCATCAACACTCTCAGAGCAAACATCACATCTGTACTGCTCTTTCCTGACATGAAACCATGCTGCTGATCCATAATCCTCATCTCCATTCTTAGCTAGCTTCCACTACCGTTTACCAAAATCTCATGCTGTGACTGATCAATGTTATCCCTCTGTAGTTACTACAGCTCTGCACACCACCCTTATTCTCATAATCAGTACAGAAACACATTTTATCCACTCCTCACGCATCCTCTCAATGTCCTAGATTACAGTAAACAATCCGGTTAAAAAGACCACTGCCATTTGTCCTAAACACATCCATGCTTCCACAGGTCATATGGACCAATAGCCTTTCCATTCTTAAACCTCTTCATAGCTATCCTTACTTCCCCCTGATAATCTGTTGCACATCCTGGTTCACCATACCCACATCATCCAGCCTTCTCACTCTCTCATTCTCTTCATTTAACAGCCCATCAAAGTACTGTTTCCACCTGCTTGACACAGTCTCCTCACTAGTAAGTGCAGTTCCACCATTATCCTTTCTCAGCCTTATTTGCAGCACATACTTCCTAGCTACATGCCTCTGTCAGGCCAATTAGTACAGGTCCTATTCTCCATCCTTGGTGTCCAACCTTACATACAACCCCTCAGATTCCCCAGCCTCAGCCTTTGCCACCAGTCTCTCACCCCACCTCCCTATACACCTGTCTACTTTCTGCATCTTTGTGACAATCCCACTTCTCTTTGACCAGCCTCTTTCTCCGTATACTCCCCTGTACTTCCTCATGCCACCACCAGGTCTTCTTGTCCTCCTTCCTCTGTGCAGATATCACAACAAGCCCTGTTCTACTCATCTTCCTTACTAGCTTGGATGTAGTTACCCAGATATTTGCTAACTCTTCACTGCCACCCACTGCCTGTCTGAACTCGTCCTTGAACTCAACCTCACAATCGCCCTTTTTCAGTATCCACCATTTGATCCATGGTGCTGCTCTCACACTCCTCCTCCTCTTCTTGATCACCAGCGTCATCCCACAGACCAACCTTCCATGCTGCCTAACTACACTTTCCCCTGTCACCACTTTGCAGTTACCAATCCCCTTCAAGCAGGCCCACCTGCATAGGAGATGATCCATCCTTGTGCATCTTCCTCCACTCTTGTATGCCACCCTATGCCCCTTGGCCTTGTAAAACTATGCATTCACCACACCCATATCCAACCTCTGTTGCAAACTGCACCACCATCTCACCTTCTGCATTTTTTTGCTTAACACCATACCTACACATCACGTCTGCATCCCCTCTGTCCCCTTCCCCAACATGACCATTGAAATCTGCTCCAATCACCACTCACTCACCCTTGGGTACACACATCTTCACTTCATCCAACCACACCAAAGTATGCTTGTCTCATCCATCACACACGCAATTAGCGGACAATGTGCACTAACAACTGTCAACATTGCACCATCAATTCCCAGACTCCTGAACATCACTCTAGCCAACACTCTTATCACTTCCACAAACATTGTTGGCATAATGTTCCTTCAGGTTAGCCCCTACACCATTTCCACTCCCATACACACCATGATAGAGCTATTTGTACGTGACTCCAATACACATAGCTGTACACCCCTTCAATCTGTCCAGCATATCAGCTACCTCTGTCCCTAACCAGTCATACTCACAACATTAACATTTCCTACCCTCACTGCTCTGCCTGCCATATGAGCATCAGACACCAGCTGCCAGGTTCAGGGGTATGATGTGTTTGTAAGTTGTGGCTAGTGATAGTCCATATGCATGTGCTGGCTCTGTAAAGAATTTTGGGGAATGTCTGAGGTCCTGTGATGTGTTTCTTTGCTTATGTCATCCAGGTGCTATACAGTGGCAACCACCTTACACCAATGTGGATACAGCAGCTATCACAGAAGCTGTAATCTTAAACTATCCCATCCTTTCTGGCCGTAGCCAGCAAAATATGCAGGAGCAGACTGCCTTGTCAGATGAGATCACCCATAGAGTGAACATGTTGGGCCACCACGGGCACACATATGATCAGGTCAATCATAGAGCAACTGACCTGATACATTGTGCCTGGCAAAGGCTGCTGCTGTAGCGAGGGACTGTACTGCTGCCGGTGTGGGGTCAGCCACACAACCCACACTTACGGCAACAAAGGAGCTCCTTGCCAACTTTGGGGTAGCCCCCACACAAACTCAAACATGGGAAACAGCAGTTGAGTAAGTGGGTGCTACACATGCAACAGGTGAGGAGCATCCAGGTAAGGCCAAAGTGCACATCAATGTAATGAGGTAGCATTTAAACTGTCTTCTACAGAGTCTCTAGATGCATATGTCAGTGCAAAATGGATTAGTGGGTGAGGTGTAGTAATGCACACAAGTGCAGATCTGTGGTGAAGGACAGCAAATTGTGTAAGATCATAGTGTGCACTGCACCTGTGCAGAAACATAGCATTCATCTTGTACCAATTTCTAATGTGAATCTGCTGACAGTACCTCTACTCTCACAACTACATAGGTCCCTCTTGTATGCACATGGGATGGCAGCCTGAACCCAGTAAGTATGGAGTTTCCCCTGTTGTGGCTCACCAGTACCTCAGGCATGCTAAAGTTAATACATGTGACCATGCACACAACTGTTACACTCAGCCATTTGGCAAGATCTGCATGTTCATCTGTGATGGTGTTTACTGCATTTCATCACGGTGGTCATGACAGGGGCCTGTTTGCAGGAGATGGCACATATCTGTAGCATACCTCACAACCTGTCATTGCAGGACACCTGGACAAAGACCAAGAAAATGGGGGGAAAACGACCAAAAACTAGGGTCTTATTGTAGAAATTAGTGGTATACAGTGCATATAAATGGTGTACACACCTGTTAGAATGCCAGGTATATATAAAATTAGAGAACACAATCGACAAGTTCAAAATACTGCCAACCTTTCATGTGACCTATAACCTGTACAATTCAGTTGTAAAGCAAACAACTCTGTTAGGGGAGCAATAATGACACATAACAATAGTACAACAACTTAGATGCTTATGTGTGCGCAAGCTGAAGCTAATACTATGTTGAGGCAGTGTTCAATATAACTACAGCAGTACATTTTATTGGGTACACAACAGCCATGAATTACAGAGACTCTTTGATTAACAGCAACTAACGGTCAGGTGTCCTACCAGGATTATCCTAACATATACCCAGTTGCCTGCTACAGCAACAGCCATGGCTCACATAGAGCTGATGAAGTTGCTAAGGGACCACATGTTTGAGATGTATCAGCCTGGAGAAAGGTACCAAAACATTTGCACAGCATTGCACATACCATAGAACACAGTGCAGACAGTCATCAAAAGCTGGTGAAAATATAGGGCTACAGTGACATTGTGAAGGAGTGGACATCCCACAAAACTCTATCAGACTACAAGACCAAAACTGGACAGGGAGGCTACCAAGAGCCCTACAGAAACAGTGAAGGAGTAGAAGGAATCCCAAGCAAGTACTAGGTGTGTACTACATGTCACAAGTTCCATGGTCTCCATATGTCCTGCCTATAAGGTAGGGTTGGAAGATGGCAGAAGTTCCTCGCAACAAAAAATATCCAGGCCTGGTGATAGTCTAAAAACAATACATCAAGTCTCCAAAAAGCAAGGGGAAAATTTATTATGGTAATATGGGACCATGGTTGTGCTCTTTGGCCACAATTCTGACAGGTTTGTTTGGCACTATATCACCACTGCACATCACCACAACACCATCCCCATGGTGAAGCATGGTGATGGCAGTGTCCTGCTTTGGGGTTGCTGTTCACAAGCTGGAACTGAGGCTGTAGCCAAGTTAGAGGGGGATTATGAACAGTTCCAAACACTGGTCCCTTCTGGCTCAAAAAACATTCTGGTGTCTGCCACATAGCTGTGGATGGTGAGGAATTCCACCTTTCCACATACATCCATATCAAGAAAAGGATGGCTTCACCAGAACATATGCAACATTCTGCAGTGGCCAAGTCAGAGCCTACACCTACGTCCAATATTGGATATGCAGGGCGACCTGAAGAAGGCAGTGGACAGGTGATGCCCTTGCAATCTGACATAGTTGGAGGTGTTTTGCAAGGATGAGTGTGCAAACATTGACAAGTCAAGATGTGCCATGCTGATAGACACCTTCCCAAGAGGAATGTTTGCTGGGATTAAATCAACAGTTGCTTTAACAGAGTATTACTTTAAAGGTATGCACACTCATGAAACAGCCTATTGTACCTATTTCGGTTACCTGTAACTGATGTATATGTTTTTCAATTGGATCGCACAGGTTACATGTCATATGAAATTATGGCAATGCTATGACCTGATTTCTGAGATCTCATATGATATATCACGAAAACCTGGCATGTTAACAGGTGTGTGTACACTTAGTATCCACTGTAATCTTGGGAAGTTGTTTGAGTAACCGGCTTTGTTTTAAAATACATGTACTGCAGGTTATGCATTCTGCACCTTCAATTCGGACATTACTTTGTGGCACTAATCCACAGGCCAACCCAGTAATGTATCAGATAAACACAGGAGTTATGAGGAATAGACCAAACATATGAGTCACACATGTAGACATTCAATAAAACCCTGTACTGTTGGGGGTATGTTCTGTAGGAGTTGCCACAGTACTATACAGGTGAACAGCAATAATTTACATGGGTCCAATGTATGATAGGTGAAGGGCCATCATCTACTAAAACCACTCACATATTTCAAAGGTGTATATTTGTAGTAACGGTAATTGGAAAGGGCTGCACTGCAAGATGCTGAGGGTCTGTCCAGAGTGTGTATGGTATTTTCTGACTGTGTGTCGTGAATGCCCCCAGTCGGCTAATGTGAGGTCTGTGTAATGTCTTTGAGGCACCTCACATGTCTGTGTGTTTGTGTGTGTGTGTGTGTGTGTGTGTGTGTGTGTGTGTGTGTGTGTGTGTGTGTGTGTGTATATACCAGCAAACCGTATAGTGCCAGTAGTAATTTACATATGTTGTTTTTCCATCACAGGTCATGGTGGCTGTGGTCCCTCCTGCTCTGATACTGATATCAGTGTCTCTGCAGAATCTGACGATGATACTCATATCAAGATACAGGTGGGGTTGTCAGGGGCT
>NC_056733.1:331353700-331383700 GCF_019279795.1 Protopterus annectens
AGGCCTTGCAAATTATGACAATGGGTGATTTGCTGAGTGAGACAGGACAGAAAATATTGTAACCTACACATATACACACTTACAATAATACACACACATTTGCCAGGACTCATATTATAACCCCTGCTATGTGGTTATTGCTAATATAGTGTTAAAAAGTTACTGCACACACCACAGAGCTTATAGGTTGTGGAGTGTCCCAAGGTACCTATATAGTGTATAGCCTCTACAGTGCTTGTAAGGTACGGCACTGGTAGTTGTACTGGGTGAGATGGGCCAGCAAATACTTTCACCCACATGTATGCACACAAACATTTTCAGAAACACTAATGCACACACACACACACACACACACACACACACACACACACACACACACACACACACACACACACACACACACACACACACACACACACACACACACACACACACACATACACACACACACACACACGCACACACTCACACACACACACATATTTGGCAGTACTAAGATCCATAAGTTCAAAGAGTCATAATTGTGTACATGGCAAATGGCCATGGAGGCTTTACAAGGATAGCCCATGGGAATACGCTGGCATCATGCCACCTGATGATACTCCCCAGTATGTCTATTGAGTATAGTCACTGGACTGATCCCCAGGGTGAGTATTCTATTCACTATCCTCTCCTCCTGATTTCTCTTGAAGAGGGCTAGTGATGTGCTCGGATTGATATGTATGTGGTGTCTATTCCATAGCGTGGCCAGTCTCTGGGTTGTGAACCTATGCTTCCAGTATGTTCTGTTGATTGTGAGGATGGGGTTTAGGTATCTGGAGCATGTTGTGAGGACAGATTGGTTTCCTTGGATGTAGCATTCCTGACATGGCTGTGTATGTCCGGCAGAGCTCGCACCTAAGTAGCCAGTATGAGACAGAGATTCATTGCAGTTGTTGGAATCTATCCATATGGGGCAAGTGTGTAGTACCCAAGATCCTCTTTGTGAGGTACATTTTCAGTCTCTCCTGTTGTTGCTGGTGTCCAGTAGGGTACATGGCAAATGGGCCATATTACACATTGATTGGCCTACTGAGGGGGGTGTACAGGGAAACACTGTCCTTTTACTTCTCAGATTCAACACCCTGAGTCAGGAGAAGTGACACATGGAAGGACTTTCGGAAAGTCAGGAGAAGTGACACATGGAAGGACTTTGGGAAAGACAGTGGCACTGTGGTGGTCACCATAGAGCTCACTGTCAACCTGTGCTCCCAGTTCCATTATACCAACATCGGTGTTCAGTGAACTACCATCAATGTTTTACTTTATGGGAACAATGTCATAACCAAAGGGGATGGCAGTACATCACCTGGCATTGAGCTTATGTCCAGGGTACTGACAACAGTCATAGATCTCAGAGATGCCTTTGTGAAGGATGTCAGCCACATGTGGGGGGTAATAATAGCACCAGCCTTGTAGTCATCTGCAAACATTGTCAACCATGGTGCCTTTATATTGGGCTGGTCCTCAGAGGTGTTGATCCCAAACATGAGGGAAGCCAGGTCCACAACCTGTGGGACTCCACTCGTGACTGTTCAACAGTCTGGCATGGAGTCCACTGCTTTAATACTGTGGGTTCTATCTGTGAGCCGGTTTGCAGGCCACCTACTGATGTAGGGGTGGCTGCCTACCTGAGTGTGTTTGTGTATGATTCTTGAGTGGAGTGTGATATCCAAGGATTAGATGGGCAGCCTATCTTATCTATTCCACACAGTCACATAGTTATTGCACATGGCACAATGTTTATAGGGCTGCAGAGTGTCTACAGGTCCCTCTACAGTGGATGACAACTGTGGGCCTTGTAATGTGGACACTGGGACATGTACTGGATAGGCAACAGCAAAAGTTGCAAAAGCCACCCCCCCCCAATGGATATGGCTGACACACAGACAAACACACTTTTATATTCGCCAGGACTGAGATTAGAAATCTTACTTAACTAGTTATTTGTATTATAGTGTTACGCAGTTATCGCACATGCCACAGAGCTTATGGTGGTAAGGCCTGATGAAAGGGACTTCTAAGGTGACTGATATCTGCAGGACAGCTAATGTAGGGAAAGAGGTAGTGTACTAGGTTTGAATGGATCCAAAAGCTTTAATGTCTAAACACACACAAACACACACACACACACACACACACACACACACACACACACACACACACACTCACTTTTACATTTGCCAGGACTGTGATTAGAACTCCTACCTAACTAGTTATTTATACTACAGGATTACACACGTATTGCACATTCCACAGAGAGTATGGGGCTGAGACTTGACAAAAGGGACTTCTAAGGTGACTGATATCTGCAGGACTGCTAAAGTAGGGAAAAGGGAAGTATACTGGGTTTGAATGTATCCAAAAGCTTTAACTTCTAAACACACACTCTTACAGTTGTCAGGACTGAGATTAGAACTGATATCTAACTAGCTATTTGCACTACAGTGTTACACAGTTATCGCACATGCCACAGAGCTTATGGGGCTGAGGTCTGAGAAAAGGGACTTCTAAGGTGACTGATATCTGCAGTACTGCTAAAGTAGGGAAAGAGGATGTATACTAGGTTTTAATGGACCCAAGTGCTTTAATTTCTAAACACACACACACACTTTTACATTTGTCAGGATCGAAATTAGAACTCCTACCCAGCTACTCATTTGTATTATAGTGTTACACAGTTATCGCATGCACCACAGAGATTATAGGGCTGAGGCCTGATGAAAGGGACTTCTATGGTGACAGACATCTTCAAAACTGCTAAAGTAGGGCAATGGGAAGTGCACTGGGTGGGGAAGGCCTGTTCATTCCTAGATCTTACTGACAGTTCTCTAAGTGCATGAGCATACCCAGTTTGACTTTCTATAGTACATGTGGGACTCCATTCCAGGGATTGTTGTACTCCTGTCTGGTATGTTTTCTGCTACAGCCATACCTCTCAACCTGTTGGTGCAGGATATCTGGAGATAGCCTTTCAAAATGGGGAAACAATGGGCCATATGGTGATTGTGACTATTTCTCTCAGTAATGTAAGGATTACAGGGCTTGTTTTAGCAGACATCTGACATATATGCCGTTTGACACTGTCATGTATTGTTTCAGTACCTCGTGACATACCTCCTCAGATCATCACAGTGATTTACCAGAGGAATACAGGATGAATAATGCACACACCAGGATTATGGGCCAAATGCTACGCATTCTTGCACAATCCAGCCTGTTGAGAGGTGTGCCTACAAGCAATTGACTGCTGGTGCTGTGGAAATGGTCGAGAATCTTGGTGATATATTTGCCATGTGGGGGCCTTTGCCAGACATTTCTGTATTGTTTTCTACAGCTGATATGCTGGGTAAGGCTGAGGGTGGGTATGGGACCCCCACTTTGACATCCATGCATGTGATCTATGACCCCCCCAACTATTTGGCTCACCACATATACTGCAGTGGTATTTGTCAACTAGGGTGGTACTGCATGGTGTGGGTAGGCCAGCACTGGGAATACACTTCCTGCTGTCCCACAGAGCTGTCAGCTGTCTGCTACTATACGAGTAAGCCACCCCATTCTCTTGCATGCTTCAATCAATACCATAGATATGCTATCAGGACATTCCACTCCATTGTGCCTGAGGCTGTTGTGAGGATGGTGCTTGAGGGCTGACTATGTTGGATGCACACAGTACACTACCTATACATGGTAAGGTATAGGTGGTATGATGTTTGGCATCCATTTTACTGTGTGTGTGAGTCAGAGAGAGAGATCTGTCCCTCAAGCCCTACAGTGTCAGTGTATGTGCTATGCATTGCCTCATTGCCAAGGACAGGGCATACTGGGCACTCCTTCATCTGCCTACAGGGGCAGGTTCAGGATGTTCCTCCTCCAAATTCCTGTGTGCCTGTGGAAACCTTGGCAATGGTGGGGGGCTGTGTGGCCCTTCCCTGTTTTGTTCCTGCTGCAGCCATATCCGCAGGATCATATTGTGTAGCATGGGACATACTGTGAACATGTGACTAGAGAGAACTGCAAGGCTCCACCAGATATGTCAAGGCAGCAGAACTGTGACTTGAGCATCCCAATCACATGCTCTATCATTATCCAGGTTTGTGCATGTGCCTCATTATGGCATTCTTGTCTGGGTGTGTATGCATTTCTAATGGGTGTCATCAGTCATGGCTCCAGTGTGTAGCCAGCATCCCCCACCAGATGGACATATGGGATGTCCCCACTGGCGAATGCCCAGTACAGCTATATTGAATGCCAGATGTGGGAGTCATGATAGCTTCCAGGGCTGACAGCACACACATTCATGATAATGCCCTGGGAATTGCACACGACCTGGCAGTTGATGGAGTGCAACCCTTGGCGGTTTAGGTAGACCCTACCCTAGCTACTGGGTGGGGCTTTGATGTAGATGTGCATGCAGTCTATGGCACCAGAACCTCTGGGTATTCTGCTACATGGTGGAAGAGGTGCATATTGCTGGTCCTCTCCTCTGCTGGAAAGTAAATGTGCTCCGCAGCATGCAGTCATTGGCATCCAGGAACTGTTGGAGTATCCTGGACGCAGATGCCTGAGAGACCCCCATGATATCCCTAGCTGGTCTTTGGAAAGTACCTGTAGCTAGTATTCTTAAGGCTACACATACATTGGTATCCACTGGGATGGGTTCCCCTCTGTTGGTTCTGGGTCTGAGGTGAGGCCAGCACAGCTCAAGTTGCTAAAGTATGTCCCTGTCCACCCTGTAGCAGATCCAGATCATGTAGCCCCTGGTAGGTCTGAACACTCTTCTCCTCCACCTTGGTCTGAGTTGGTTGTCAGCATTATCCTCCTCAGCACCATCAATCTCTAGCACATACTGATAGATCAAAGCAACAGCAGCCCCTAACATGTTTTGTTAGTTTTGTCAGTTTAAAATTCCCCAGAATGTGTGCAGCAGTGGTGCAGAGTTTGTGGGAAAAAACAGACTGAAAGGTGTTTGCATAGGTTATAGTAGTGTGCTGGGCTGCTGCCTGTGTAATTGGCTGATTCTGATATATTCTACTTGCCAGCTATGGTAGTTCTCCTTGATGGCCTTCCTTCTGCTGTTTTCCATTCCCATTTCCTGCTCGTTTAACCCCCGATGTGTGCCACGCATACCTATAACTCAGTTGTAAACAGTTCTGCTATTTTTTTTGCCACCCATTTAGCACAGAAAAGGTCTGAAGAAGTGATATGTTTATCATTAAAGTGCTTACCTACTTATAATAAAAGTATACTGGATTCTATCAATGTTTTGATTGTGTTTGAACAACAACTTTGTGCCTTGGTTACCCTAACAATATTTTTGTGGTCTTTTTATAATACATGCTTTATTATAAGCTGTTATGCCTCCGTTTTCTAATTTGTAGAAATGTGTTCAGCTAGTAACTGAACACATTTCTGCTTCTTACGCTATTCCTGTATGGACACCTGTCTGCTTGCTGAATCTCTAATTCAACTCATTTGCATGGTTTTCACCAGCAAATGAGGTAATTATCATTAGGCAGTAGTGTCTGTGTAGGAATAGTGTAGGAGCGCTCGTGCACGTCCCGGGTGCCCTTTACTGAATCACTCAGTGGCCATGTTCTGTGCAGAAGCTGCTGCACTATTACTACACTCAGTTGGGTTTACTGAATCCTGGGGAAACACTTCTTTACAAAGTCAAAACTACAGCATTTGCATATGAGAAAATAGCTCACATCCAGCTATTTCATAATCACCAGTATGCCTCATCAATTTTCATTTATTTGTTGTCTCAGCTAGCCAGTATGGAATAATGTTTTAATAAAACTGCAAAGTTTGCACATAACCACATCAACAGAATACATCAGTACTTTGCACTTCAGTCCACTAAATGGTTGGAGCTATCTAATCCACTAGGCGGCAATTACCCCAACATCATCTGTATGCCAAAAGAAATTCCCTGCTACCAGCCTATTATTAAACTGCTACACACACGCAGACAGCTCTACTCACTAAACCAGCACCAAGTATTCACACAAAACTGTAAAAATCATAATGGTGAATGTCTACACTCTGTATATATTGTTAAACTCTGGAACTCAGCCCAGCTGGTATCAGATAAATCTCCTCTCACCTACAATTTAAAATATCAGTGAAAACAAACCTGTCATCAAAATGATCCTTCCCTCTGCCATTCTCAGCCCTAAGTGCCCTTCTTATTAACTCAAACCAAATAAATAAAAGAGTCTTTACACACTTGTTATGACAATGTCCTGATGACATGTCTCAAGAACATTGTAACTGTTTAGATGCAATATGAATGTGCCTAATTTGCTCTGTGCTAAAATAATGGCTTTAGTGGTTTAACAGGCAAATGTAATATTATGATGAATTTCCCCACCATATGTTGGATTGTGCGAGCTGGTGGAGTGCTTTTTGGGAATTTTTATGCTTTTCCCCACTGTAGTGTGACTGCAGACTTGGTATATATAATTTAGGGGAGTATGAGGGATAGAGCCCCCTACACAGGCACTGGACGAATCGGTCATTTGGGTTTTCAACTCAACTGAAATTGATATTCTTCTTGCAGAACACTATATTGGCTGGTAAACTACATATATGGATATAATACACACACAATCTCATACACTCTGTTAAATAATGCTGAATGTGTTATAACTGTACATGAGATTAGGATGTTGTGTTTACCTGTTAAAGTATATATATATATATATATATATATATATATATATATATATATATATATATATATATGGGTCTACTTCTATTCACCAACATCCCATTTCACTGAAACCCATTTCACTGACAGCTCATTTCACTGACAAACTTTCAAGGTGGAGGGCTTCGCCCCCCACACCCCCCAAATGTGGGGGGCTGTGCCCCCCACACCCCCCCAACTATATATTACAACTCCACGGTCGCACAACAGTGGGGAGGGGGGCAAATCCCAGGTTTTTGCCCTGATTACTTTTGTCAGTGAAATGAGGCTGTCAGTAAAATGGGTTTCAGTGAAATGGGATGTTGGTGAATAGAAGTAGACCCATATATATGTGTGTGTATGGGGTCTATATTAGAACATTGAAGTTTCAAAACTTTGAATGTTCTAATATTGACCCCTATTCAGTGAAAACTGAAAATATCGAAGTAATTGAAAACCAAATTTTTTCCTAGGGAAAGAATTTGGTTGTCCGTTTCTGTTGCTTTGGTATTTTCAGCGCTGTGGTGGAAAGTTACGGGTCAGGTTCATGTTAGTGTGCGATTGAGTGCGGGTTAGGCTAGTTAGGGTTAGGGTCTGGGTTAAGTATGTGTGCGATTGTGTGGACGTGAGGGTTAGGGTGGGTTAGGTGAGTTAGGGTTAGGGCGCAGGTCAGGTAAGTGTGCGATTGTGTGGACGTGAGGGTTAGGGCGGGGTAGGTGAGTTAGGGTTAGGGTGCAGGTCAGGTAAGTGTGCGATTGTGTGGACGTGAGGGTTAGGTCGAGGTAGGTGAGTTAGGGTTAGGGCGCAGGTGAGGTGAGTGTGTGATAGTGACGGACTTTAGGGTTAGGGTTTCAGTTAAGGTAAGTGGATAGTTAGTGGTGTGTGTATAGTTTAGTGTAGGGTTAGGTGTACGATTTTAGGTGTATGTGTGTGGATTGTTGTTTGTTTGGTGTGCTTGTGTTGTGTGTATGTATTTTGGATCAGCAAATTTTTTCCCTAGAAAAAAATTTGCTGTTCTGTATGTTCGATGTTTTCAGCTTTCGCCAAATAGGGGTCAATAATAGAACATTCGAATTTCTGAAACTTCGTTGTTCTAATATAGACCTTATGTATGTACAGATATACACCTCAATGTTAAATTTTGTATATTTTACTGTCAACTCATGCTAACTCTGCCATCTATCCAAATATATGTAGTATAGGATCATGGGAGGATACTAGGCTAATGACCATAACGCCCTTTCAAGCCTAGTCAAGTTTTACCCTAATTTCCAGGATCAGCACATATTGCCCCTGTCCAGAAGGGACACAGGTGGAATCCCTGAGGTGAATTTACAGTTACCCATCTAATCATCCAGATTGCATTTAACAAGGGCCAATGAGGTGCTCTGCTTGACATGAAGTGGGAGTCTGTTCCAAAGGTGTGGTAACCTTTGTAAGACAAATCTGTCCCTCCAGCAGGTTATATTATGTCACATACCAAGTTAAGGCCTTTAGAGTTAGTAACCTGAGTACCATTTCACTTACAGATATGCAGCATTTCCAATAAAGCAGGGTCAAAGATTACCTTATAAGCAAGACCAAAATCATCTCTGAGTAGTCTGTATGAAACAGAATAAAGCGACAGTGATTTCAGATGATCCTCATAGGACAGGTGCTGAAGATGAGGAACCTTTGTAGTCTTTCCAATTGCTATAGGTGCTTGGAAAGATACATATCGAAAGGGGCATTTTACTCAATTATTGTCCTGATGAGGGAAGACTACAGGGAGGTTATAATTTCTTTTTTTTCTGGAGGCAATGCCTTTATTTATGAGATGAGCAATAGAGAATGCCATTCTTACCACTGTGGAGGCATGGTAATCATAGGGAAGGTTATTGTCTACCTGTGTGTCCAGGTGTCTAGCCACTGAGTGCTTACTTAGGGTGTTGTTACTGATGTGGTAGTTAGCAGGAACATTGCTCTCACCAAAAGGGATGATAACACATTTTTTTTGCATTGAGTTTAAGGCCATGACTTTGGCACTAATCATTTGTTTGTGTAAAAGCCTCTTGCAGGATGTTGACATCATTTGGAGATTCTATGACCACTCCCAGTTTGCAGTCCTCAGAAAACTTTATCAGCTACAGACCTTTAGTTTTAGCTTGTACTTCAGATAAATAAATTCCAAACAATAGAGGTCCCAGGACTAATCCTTGTGGAACACCACTTGTTACAGGTCTGCTGTTGGAGGCGGATTCCCCTATTTTGACTATATGAATTCTATCAATAAGCTAGTTAGTGACCCATCTAATGATATAAGGGTTGATACCTAGGTTTCTTGCTTAATTTATCCAAATCTTTTGGATTTCTAATACCATGATGGGAATGGGCCCCATTCCTTAGTGAAAGTATATTAAATTTCATGAAATTAGTATTGTTTCAATCTTGGATGTCAGCCAGGACTGCTCTTTGCAGCACATGCAATGTGCCCAGTAATGACTCCTTGAATTCTTATGGAGTTACATGTATTGGTAACATATCTAAATATGATTGTAGATTCTTTTTTATAAGACCCATTGCTCCTACAACTACTGGAACTGTCTGGGTATCTTTCTTCCACATCGCTCTCATTTCTGCCTGCAAATCCTGATATTTTATGACTTTGTTTGTTTCTATACGCAAGAGACTGTAGTCACTGAGTGTAGTGATAGCAACGATCAATGCTACTTTTGTCTTCTTTTCATGCACCACTATATCTGGTTTTATCGCATCTATCTTTTGAACTGTTGGTAATGGATGATACCATGTGATGTAGACTTCATTTTCTACGATGCTTTGTGGCTCATGTTTCAAGCGTTTTTCAGCTACTTCAATATTATAATGTTTGCACAATCCCCAGTGCAACAGTCTTGCCACATTATTATGCCTTTTAGTATACAGTCCTTCTGCCATTAGTATGTCACAACCAGCAATGAGATGTGCGACTGTTTCCAATTCGGTTTTACAAAATCTACATTTGTCTGTTTCACCCACATGTTATGAACTTTGTAAACCAACGTGTACGTAGCCCACAGTCTTGGGCCACCAGTATTAACTTTTCATCCTTTGGTTTGAATTTGACTCTCCTTAACCATTCCTGCATTCCATCCTGATCAACATGTGGTTCTTCCAGGAATTTTCTATACTTGCAACTATATTTATGCATTTCCACATTTCTTGCCTTCTCATCTGCCCCTTCACCTTATATTCTTTCTTTTCTTTTTGGCACATTCAGTTGCTGCCTGATTTTTATCTGCTTCTAGTTTGACTTCCATTCCTGCATGACACTGATATGCTTCGGCTAGACTAAGATGGGAAGTCATCTTGGATTTATTCTCCTCATGTTTCAAAACTTTCACTATATTTGGGACTTGTAAGGTGAGTAGATATGTATGTAGTCCCAACATTATAGATTTATACATATCCCAAGTGCAGCTAACACTGGGCAAGACTGCAATCCAGGTTGTAGCTTGTTACAGATCCCCTACCATGCCTCAGGATTCCCACTCTTCATTTCTTAAAATACTGGAAAATGTTAAGGTACAACCCAATACCTTAATTATGGGTGAATTCAACTACCCCACCATCAACTGGGAAAACTACTCATGTACCAACTCATTTGCTCAATGTTTTCTGGAATTCATAAATTCCAATGCCTTGGATCAGCTTGTCCACACCCCCAACAGGGGCAGAAATATCCTGGACCTGGTCATTACCAATATGGGTAACCGGTGTTCCATGCCAGAGGTCAACTCTTTACTGTTCAGATCTGAACACAAGCTAATCACCCTAGACATCCATATCCCACCCCACCCCCAATAAGGAAACCAACATCAAAAACTACTCCAAAGCCAACTTCATGCTTCTTAAGGCAGAAGTGGCAAACTTCACGACACCCATGCAGACGGAAAATAGAGGTACGACTGCTGAATCTTAAA
Source organism: Protopterus annectens (assembly GCF_019279795.1). Classification (NCBI taxonomy): domain Eukaryota; kingdom Metazoa; phylum Chordata; order Ceratodontiformes; family Protopteridae; genus Protopterus; species Protopterus annectens. The sequence goes on from NC_056733.1 coordinate 331,364,396, forward strand.
CAAATGCACTGTATAAGCACATACATGAGTGCATGGATTGTGCCATCCACAACAGAATCAAGACGCTATACTCCAAAAAAAGGAAGCCAATCTGGTGGTCCCCTGCTGTAAATAAACTCTACAACAGAAGGAAGAAGTTGTTGCAGAAAAGAGTAAAATCCCAAGATTGGAGGAAGTCCCTGGTCAGCCTCAGCAAGAAGCTGAGATCCCTCATAAAATCTTCCAAAGCCAGTTATGAAAACAAAATTGTCACTGATTCCAAAGACAGCCAGAAAGCATTCTACAACTATGTCAAGAATCTCAATGTCAGCACTTAGATCTGCTCTGAGCTACAGCACAATGGCACTAAATATACAGAATCAACCGATATTGCCAGCATCCTGGCAGATAGGTTCAGTGCTAACTCCCCCACCCTCAACCTGCAAAGGGCCCATCTTAATACCAGAAGAATGTAAAGCCCCTGTAATCATGGATGAATAAGTAAAGACCGCACTCTCCAAAGCCATGAACACAGCATCCATGGGACCAGACAGCATCCCAGGCTACATACTGCACAAACTACAGAACGAACTGGCACCCCACCTAAATACCATGTTCAATCATATCCTCACCTCAGGCTATGTGCCTACTGAATGGCACACAGCAATGGTTATCCCACTCCCAAAGGGGGTGTCACCATGGACCCTGGAAGCTACGTCCCCATTAGCCTGATGAGCCTGGTCTGCAAGGCGATGGAACATATCATCTTGGAGCTTATAAACAAAGACATAGGTAACCTCCAAACCCTGGACCCCACTCAGTTTGGGTTTGTGAAAGGTAGGTCATGTCTACTAAATCTGATTGACTTCTTTGAAGCAGTCACTAGAGCCATAGATGAGGGCAAGGTAGTACACACAGCCTATCTTAATCTCGCCAAGGCTTTCAATACCACCCCCACTCTGGAATTATAGATAAACTCACTAAACTGGGCATAAATCCCTATGTCACAAGATGCATGACAAAATGGCTCACTGACAGAACCCACACAGTAAAAGTAGCCAACTCCAAGTCTGACTTCAGACAAGTGACGAGTGGAGTACCACAGGGTTCTGTCCTGGGTGCTCTCCTGTTCGGCATCTACTTCTCTGTAGTGCAGGCCAACACAGAATGCCTTTGGCTAACAAAGTTTGCAGATGACTGCAAACTGGGAGCCATAATAGAATCACATAATGATGAAGACATTCTACAAAAGGGCATCACAGAGACAGATGCTTGGTGTCAAAGTCATGACCTCAAGCTCAATGCCAAGAAGTGCATTGTCATCCTCTTTCGGAAAAACTCGGTACCCATGAACTACCACATAGGAGGTAGCTCACTAAACACTGAAAGTGTGATAAGAGACCTCGGGACAAAGGTGGACAGTAGTCTTTCCTTTGATAACCACATTGCCACAGTAGCCAGGAAATCCTTCTATGTGGCACACCTCACCACAAAAGGGTTCTCCTCCAGAAACAAGGAGGTGATTCTTCCTCTCTACTCATCCCTCATCAGACCCATTATAGAGTACAATACCCCGTTTGGCATGTATCTCACAAGGCAACTACAACAATTGGAAAGGCCACAGAAATACCTCACCAAGAGGATTACCGGCCTCAAACAGATGCCATACGCAACCGTCTCAAAATACTCCAGCTTTACTCCATCACATATCATCTACTCAGAGGCGATCTCTGCCTAACATACAAAGCTATGTCAAACCCAGAGCTGCTGGACATGCTACACTTAAAGAAATCCCAACCTCTCTGAACCACATGCTCCAGGGACCTAAAGCTTATTACCACAATAAACAGAACATGCTGGCGGGATGGTTTCCTGTCCCAGAGACTTCTAATAGTCTGGAACGGGTCTATATTATAACATAGAAGTTCAAAAACTTTGAATGTTATAATATTGAACCCTTTAGTGTGAAAGCTGAGAATAGCGAAGCCCCGGAACATCTAAATTTTACCTAGGGTAAGATTTTGTTGGTCCGTGGCTTTGCTATTTACAGCAATGTGGTGCGATGGTTACGGACCGGGTTTAGGCAAGTGAGCGAACGGAGGTTACAGATTGGGTTCAGGTAAGTGTGGTGTGATGGTTATGGACCGGGTTAAGGTAAGTGAGCGAACGGACTGGGTTAAGGTGAGTGTGTGGTAGTTAGGGACTTTAGGGTTAGAGCGCAGATGAGGTGAGTGTGTGGTATTGACAGACTTTAGGGTTAGGGGTGGGTTAAGTGAGTTAGGGTTAGGGCGTGGATCAGGTAAATATGCAATTGTGTGGACGTGAGGGTTAGCGTGGGGTAGGTGAGTTAGGGTTAGGGAGTGGGTAAGGTGAGTGTGCAAGTTAGAGACCTTAGGGTTAGGGTTGGGTTAAGGAAGTGGGTAGCTAATGGTGTATGTCTGGGTTTCGAGAAGTGTATGCGTGTAGATTATTTATTTTGATGTGCTTGAGTTGTGTGTATGTTTGTCGGAACAGCAAATTTTTTCCCTGGGAAAAAAATTCACTATTCTGACTGTTCTGTTTTCTGGTGTTTTGATTAAATGGGGTCGATAGTATAACATTTAAGACTTTGATATTATAATATAGACCCCTCTGGAATAATCTACCCATTCATGTCAAACAAAGCTCCTCATTGGCCCTCTTTAAGGAAAATCTTGATGACTTGATGGAAAATAGAAAATTCACCCCGGGGATCACTTCTGCAGCACTGCTTGATAGGGGCACAGGAAAATAATTTTCTTGGGTGGCGAAAGCCAGGGAACCTTTTTGGCTAGGCTTATATAGGCCCCAGGGCCAATAGCCTAGTACCTACCTATGAACCTATGAACCTAAGTAATCAGCTTCAAGGAGGCACATACCTCCTTTGGAACAGGGAATATATAATCTTGGTATGCACTGATTTTTATAAATCATTTGATGAGCATGAAGCATAGGTTCCTAAGTTTATAGGTAGGTACTAGGCTATTGACCCTAGGGCCTGTATAGGCCTAGCCAAAAAGTTAACCTGGCTTTCAGCACCCAAGAAAATTATTTTCCTGTGCCCCTGTTGAGCAGAGCCATAGAAGTGATCCCCGGGGTGAATTTCCTATTTCCCATCCAATCATCAAGAATTTTTTTGAAGAGTGCTTATGAGGAGCTTTGTTTGATATAGATAGGTAGTTTGTTCCAGAGTATAGGAAGTCTTTGGGACAGGAATCTGTCTCTCCAGCATGTTCTGTTTATTGTGGTGACAATGTTTAGGTCCCTAGAGTGTGTAGCTTGGCGGGATTGGGATTTCTTTAAGTGGAGCATGTCCAACAGCTCTGCATTTGACATAGCTTTGTATGCTAGGCAGAGATCGCCTCTGAGTAGGCAATATGCGACGGAGTAAAGCTGGAGTTTTTTGAGACAGTTTGCGTAGAGCATCTGTTTCAGGCTGGTAATCCTCTTTGTGAGGTATTTCTGTGGCCTTTCCAGTTCTTGTAGATGTCTTGTGAGGTACATATCAAAAGGGGCATTGTACTCTTTAATGGGTCTAATGAGTGATGAGTAGAGGGGAACAATTACCTCTTTTTTCCTAGATGAGAAACTTTTTGTGATGAGGTGTGCCACGTAGAAGGATTTCCTGACTACTGTGGCAATGTGATTATCAAAGGAGAGACTACTGTCCACCTGTGTCCCAAGGTCTCTTATCACACTTTCAGTGTTAAGTAGATTACCACCTATGGGGTAGTTCATGGGTACAGAGTTTTTACCAAAAGGGATGACAATGTACATTTTGGCATTGAGCATGAGGCCATGACTTTGACACCAGGCATCTGTCTCACTGAGGTGCTTTTGTAAGATGTCCACATTGTTAGGAGTTTTCATTATGGCTCCTAGTTTGCAGTCATCTGCGAACATCATTAGCCAAAGACCTTCTGTGTTAGCCTGTACTTCATAGAAGTTGATACCAAACAGGGGAGAACCCAGGACTGAACCCTGTGGTACTCCACTTTTCACTGCTCTGAAGTCAGACTTGGAGTCTGCTACTTTCACGGTGTGGGTTCTGTCAGTGAGGCAGTTGGCAACACATCTTGTGACATAGGGATTTATACCTAGTTTAGTGAGTTTATCTATAATTCCAGAGTGGGGGATGGTGTCGAAAGCCTTGGCGAGATCTAGATAGGCTGTGTGAACCACCTTACCCTCATCTACAGCTTTGATGACTGCTTCAAAGAAGTCTATCAGGTTTAGGAGACATGATCTGCGTTTTACAAACCCGAACTGGGTGGGGTCCAGAGTTTGGAGATTACCAATGTCTTTGTTTATAAGTTCCATGATAATACGTTCCATGGCCTTGCAGACCAGGCTCATCAGGATAATGGGAGGTAGTTTTGAGGTCCGTGGTGAATCCCCCCTTTGTGGAGCGGGATAACTGTCACTGTGTGCCATTCAGTGGACACAAAGCCTGAGTTGAGGCTATGATTGAACATGGTACTTTGGTGGGGTGCCAGTTCATTCTGTAATTCATGTAGAATGCAGTCTGGGATGTTGTCATGTCTCATGGATGGTGTGTTCTTGGCTTTTGAGAGTGTGTTTTTTACCTGTGCAGCTGTAATTACAGGAACTTTGCATTCTTCCAGTATAGGGATGGGCCCTTTAGGGGGTAAGAGGGGGGTAAAGTTAGCACTGAACCTATCTGCCAGGATGCTGGCAATATCAGTTGGTTCTGTATATTTAGTGCCATTGTGATGTAACTCTGAGCAGATGTGAGTGTTGCCATTGAAATTCTTGACATGGCTATAAAATGCTCTGTGGTTGTCTTTAGAAACAGTGGCAATTTTGTTTTTGTAACTAGGTTTGGAAGATTTTATGAGGGATCTCAGCTTCTTACTGTGGCTGACGAGGAAGTTCTTCCAATCATGGGAATTTACTCTTTTTTGCAACAATTTCTTTCCTCTGTTGTAGAGTTTGTTTATGGCAGGGGACCACCAGATTGGCTTCCTTTTTTTGGAGAATAGCATCTTGGATCTGTTTGGGATAGCACAATCCATGCACTCATGTAAGTGCTTATAAAGTGCATTTGTGTAGTATTCAGCAGTCGTACCTCTACTGTCCATCTACATGGGTGTCATGAAGTTTGACACTTCTGTCTTAAGAAGATTGAAGTTGGCTTTGGAGAAATTGTTTACAGTGGTTTCCCTAATGTGGGGTGGGGGCAAGATGTGGATGTCTAGGGTGATTAGCTTGTCATCAGATCTGACTAATGAGGAATTGACCTCTGTTCTGGAACACCAGTGGCCCATGTTGGTAATGACCAGTTCTAGGATATTGCTGCCCCTGGTGGGGGTGTGGATAAGTTGATCCAAGGCATTGGAATTTATGAATTCCAGAAAACGTTGAGCAAAAGAGTTGGTACATGAGTAGTTTTCCCAGTTAATAGTGGGGTAGTTGAAATTGCCCATTATTAGGGTGTTAGGTTGTACCCTATTATTTTCCAGTGTATCAAGAAATGAGGAGTGGGAATCCTGGAGCATGGTGGTGGACCTGTAGCAAGCTACAATTTGGATTGCGGTCTTGCCCAGAGTTAGTTGCACTTGGATAATCTCACATGCATTTTGCTGAGCAACTAGCCTGGAGGTGTGGATATCCTTAATGAATAAGAACACACCTCCGCCTTTAGTGTTTCAGTCCAGGTTATGTGGCTGAAAGGTGTGATAATGCAGGGGTTCTCTCAGAAGCCTTGAACCAGGTCTCTGTCACTGCACAGATGTCGATGTTCTCCATTTTAAGGAGTGCCTCAAGTGAGTGCATTTTGAGGTTTAGACTTCTAGCATTGAGTAGCATTACCCTCAGATATTGCTTACTTGTACCTGTTATGGTGGTGAATTTGTCATTTGAACCTTGCCTAAAAATGCACTACTGGGGTGGCAAGAGCCTTAGCCAGTATCCAGAATCCCAAGGGCGACAGATACAGGCCATCTCTGGCAAAGCATCGTGGTCTGTCGATCATGTTATCCCAGGCAGATAGATACTGGAGCTCCTTAGAATGACACCAGAAACGTAGCCAATTGTTGAAGTCAATCATTTTTTTCTTGTACTGTAGTATCATTCTGGGTGATGGCAGGATGCTACTCAGGGCTAGGGTCATACCTTGCTGGGCTACAAGATTGGAGAGCTCCTCCATGTCTCTTTTTATGTAGTCCAGGGAGGTACATCTCAGGTCATTCACACTAACATGGACAATGACAGAGTCATATTTGTACTTGTTGTGGAGTGACCTGAGTGAGTGCTTATGTGGAGGATCCTAGCACCTGACAGGCAGCTGACAGTAACTTTCTACTTGTTTAGCCTGGTGAGTAGAACATCAGTGTGCCTGACTATAGAGTCAGATATGACTAGAATGTTGGGTACGTTGTTACGCCTTATGGGCTGTGGTTGGGTGGCTCGCTGAGTTTGTGGGCTATGTGTCATTTGGATTGTGTGTGGGGGTGGATGTTACTTGCGCTTCTGCTTTGGAGGTCTCTGTTGCTTGGGCAGATTTTTATTGAGAGCCTCTGTGAATGTAGGTGTGTGGTTTGTGTTTCTATGTTTGTGTTTTGGTGGTGTAGGTTTTGAGGGACTATGTAATGAGTGTGGTGTGGTGTGGTGCAAGTGTTTACCCTCTCCTCTTGACTGTCTAGTCCAGTCTTGGATGAAGAGAGCTTTGCTTCCAGTTTTGCTATATAAGTGCATCTCTCACAGGTTGTAGTGTTGGGTGGTAGGAGGAGAGGGTTGTTTGTGTACATGAAGCAATTGCTGCATTGCTCCAAGATGCCCAGATTCATCAGGTAGACAGGAGAAAACACCAGGAGCTGACCTATAGACATGCCTGGATAGGTGCTTATTTATTAAGTGATAAAAACGGTTTTCCTCTAGATAAGTGAGGAAAGTTGAGTGTTGTAGTAATTTGTAGCTTATTTAGTGCTTACAATGAGTTCTGAACAAGTGCTGAGCTCAAAAAAAAAACAGATTTGAGTGCTAAAACTAAAAAACTGGCTAGTTCTAAGGGAAAATTTGAAGAGCAGACTTTATGGCGCCATGAATATTTTAACCCTAGCTAAGCAGCGATGCATAAAGTGTATTTTATTATTTAATATAACAGTAGCAAATGAGCAAACTGATTTAAACAGATTATCCAATTAACCAATAAAAAGCTAAAAACTGAGCCCCGTTCCAGCAGTCATCGATCAGACATGTTCTAACTGCACACTCCTGCCACTAGTGTGCAGGGAACCTTCTCCAGAAAAAGATGGCCTTGATTAGTGCTCAAGTTATACAAACAAAGATAGATTCAGCAGGTCTGAATCTAGTCTTGTGTTACAGCAAACAAGGCGTACCAATTTCAGAAAGAAATACTTCAAATAAGCAGGCATAATAAGCCTTTAATCAGAAACTCCCAGCTCAGAAGGGCAGAATCTACCCTCTTCTCCCACAAGAGTGCAGACCACACCTTCTTAATATAAAATAACTGGCCGTAAGCCCAAGTGCTTAAACCAGAACTAATACACTTTTAGAATAACAGACACTAAGCCTTCAATCAGCAACTCCCTTCTTGTTTTCCTGCCTAATCTATCCAACACCTTTTGGGGCCAGTCAGCCACTCCAAAACTGTAAGTTAGGACAGGAAGTGCAAATTGGTTTATAGCTTGAATTTTGTTCCTAGATGTCAACGCTGTTTTCAGGATTAATTTAAGTCTTATAAAATATTCCTTACTAAGTTTTATTTGCATTTGTTCATGTTTTATTATTCCAAATATTTATACACTCCCTCTTGTTCAAGTTCTTTTTATATCACATTCTTGTCCCAAACTGATGTTTTCTTGGTGCTGCAGATTTCCTGCTTTAAAGGTTGCTTTTGCACATTTATCAAGACCAAATAGTTGCGCTTTCAGTTCCTTATCTGATGAGCTATACAGTTTTAAATTGTCGACAGAGAGAAGATGAGAAGTCTTTACACTTTGTTGTTTTCTGGGAGCCAAATTATAGCCATGACCTAATCTTTTAAGCAGACAGCTTAATGGGTTAAGGGCAAGGCAAGAGAATAACAATGACGGAGAGTCACCTTGGAATATCCCCCTTTGGATTTTTATCCCTGGAATAATAATCTGTCCTTTTTCATGGTTTAGCTGCAAAGTGCTTTGCCACTGTTTCATGGTCACTGTGATGTAATTTATTAGTGTAAAGTGCATCTTATACATTTTAAGTACTCTTTTATCCATGAATATGGGATGCTGTAAAATGCTTTTTTGTAGTCAATCCATGCCATACTTAGATTCTTCCCATTTTTACAGTTCTCGACTATGACTTTATTTAACAACAAATAATCCTTTGTTTCATATAACTTTCTTTTACTGCCTGTTTGTTCTTATGCCATAATTGAGTTTTCTTCTACATGACTATAAACTCTGTTGACATCAATTCCAGTGTATAGTTTATATGTTGTCAGAAGGCAAGTCACTGGTCTATAATTTTTAAGGTGGCTTGCAGGTTCACTCAAGCAGGAGCATCATTTTTACTGTTCTTAGCCAGGTTGGTGTCTGTTCGGGGTGTGCATATAAATAGTTCTTACTCATGGCTAAATCTTCCTGCAAAGATGTTAACACATTTAACCAGAAGTTAGGTACTGCATCTGAGCCTGGAGTTTTCCAGTTAGAGGCTTTTATTAACTTTGCTGCAATCTCTCAGGCTGTTATTCCATCCCATTCATATCCTGTACCTTTAAACTTCTTGTGCTTTCCTTTACTTCTTCTATCCATTTAGCATCTTTGCTATGTTCTACATAATCTTCATAAATACGTCTCCAAAATGTATCTATTACTTTTTTTTTTTTTTTTTTGGTGGTCTTTCAATTCCTTTTACCTTGTTTCCCAATTTTCTATAAAACTTTTTTGGATAATCAATAAATTGCTTATTTTGTACTTTTCCTTTATATTTATCTCTATGCATCTAAGCTTTTCTGCCTGTGCTGATATGCTTAGTTTATTATTTGTGACAGTGCATGATAAATCCTGAGCCATTATAATACTGCGCATTGCTTTTATCACATCTAACATTCTGAGTATTTTTGTTGATCCTTTCCCTCTTCTATACTCTTCTGACAGTGACACTTCTTGTCTTAATTGCTTTATAGCTTTCTGTATTCGATACTTCCTTGATGGTAATCAATTTCTCCCCATCCTTTCCCTTACTACCCAGTGTTCTTGTGGTGGAATTTTATCTGTTATTAATTTAGCTGCTCAGTAATACATCCTGTTTACGTCTGTTATATTGCATGGATCTCTATGGACAGTCCTAACTACTGTTCACTTCTTTTATCAAACTTTTAACTTTTTGGGTTTTATTAACCTTCTTCAGTCTATTTCTTTCATTGATCTTAATATGTCTATCTATATCTATTAAATCAAGCAACTCTTCTCTTAGCTCAAACTAAAGTGTGTGTGTGTGTGTGTGTGTGTGTGTGTGTGTGTGTGTGGGGGTGGGTAATGGACCAGGGAAGAAGTATAAAAAAACTTAGTGGTCTCTGGAGAGCAAAGAAAAAGGACTTGAAAGTTGTATTCATGGATGCTTAAATTCCTAGCATTTAGATGAATACTTCCAATATGCATATTTTTTATGAACCAGAGTGGTGGTGTAGATTTAACGTATGGAAGCAGTGGTTATTTTGTACTAAGAAGAAGAAGAGTTTAAGGTCTATTATTTGTCCTTGTGTAGATGAGAAGGTTATAGGAACAAATCAGTAGGATAGTCTGACATCCTTTAATTTTAAACATTTTTTTAGATATCAGGAGCATGGCTTTCCATAAGTAGATCTTGGATCATTTCTGTGACAGAACTGTCAGAGAGATGGATAGAAAAGTGTGTGGATGTGCTACATCTGAGTTTCTTCTGAGACTGTGAGACTATGTTTCCCAGAAGTGCAGCTAGTTCAACCAGCACCCTCTGCCGGTACTATGAACCAGCACTAAAAAAAAAAAAAAAACACTTCACTGTAATAAGCCAATTGCTACACTGTAAGTGATTGGCTTATTATAGTTAGATATATGCCCCCCCTTCTCTCCCGCTCTTCCATTAAAGAGGAAAAAAAAAGACATTCCTTCTACTGGCACATCAACCATGTGTCCAGATGCACGACACACACCTCTCCCTCCTGCCCCAGCCATTCAGATCCTGCTTCTGTGCTCTTACTCCAGCCCTCCTTCAACTTATTTTATTAAAAAAAATGAATAATGTCTTATTTTAAACTGTAGTAAGCTGTTTCCTACAAATGTAGCAAACAATTGCTACAGTTTATACCCTGCCTAATGTGAGTGCACCGAAACACCACAGCTCTTTTAAATGCACCTGCTGATGACAGTTTAGTAGTTGGTGTAGTGGAGCAGGTTCTACTCTCCTGTAGTCAAGGTAAGAGTTTGAGCCTGAATAAGTTAACCAACCTGCCACACCTAACTGAGGCATTTCACACAAACACACTCACCACCCCCCCACACACACACACACTAATTGCTCCTAATATTGAGCAGCCTGTTACTTGGATTGCCCTCCTCTCTGAATTCTGACTGAGATGACGGTGATGGCAATGCTAGATATGGATCAACTCTATAAGTCACACAAGGAACCTCTCCATGCAGCCATTGCAATCAGTGGTCCATCATCTGCCCAACCACCTCTGCCATCTCTCACCAGGTAACAAACCATGACTCCTGACAGCGTCAAAGAAAAGAAAAGTAGCACTCTCCTGTCATGAGTGACCCCCAGAGATCACTAGAGATGCCCCCAGGTCTCCCTTGCTGTACCCAATAGGGAGGCAGATCTGGAGGTAGATGTATGCTAGTAAGAAAAGGCCACTGATGGTTGAAGGGTGGGGACCAGTGCTATACTACTGGCATAGTCATGGCAGGCTGTGCAGAAAATGATAATATAAATGGACGGAAAAAATAATAACCATTAAGCACAATATAATAACAAAAAGGAAAGGATAATAAAAAGAGACAGACAGGAAGAAACAAAAAGAAAAAAATATATACATTAATACAATGAATGTTCCTTATGACCACTCATACTGTTTTCTGCTGTTATACTATACAGCTGATAGATATACTAGTATCCCCAGTCTGATAGTTCTACCTAGTAGATAAACTCATTTGTTCCTTTTGCATAATACATGCATGGGTGCACCGTATCATGGACATTGTCGGATGGGATGAGGTTGAGGCTACAGCTGTTGCACGTGTTAGATATAATACAACATGGGGAATGTGCAAAGTTGGGGTCCTGTGAACAGACTGTAAGAAATGAGTCATAGCATGTGGACTTGGACAGAGGTAACAGTTATGTACCCAATATTTAGAGGGCACCGTGTTGTATGTCAGTCACTGCTAAAAGATACAGCTGTCAGCTAATGATTGGCAAACACTGTGAGGATTTTGATATGCACCAAGGCATACAAGATGAATATAACACATATGCCAGGGATATAGGTTCATGGGTTCATAGGTAGGTACTAGGCTCTTAGCCCTAAGGCCTTTATAAGTCTTGCCAAACGGTACCCTGGCTTTCACCACCCAAGAAAATTATTTTCCTGTTCCCCTGTCAAGCAGAGCCACAGAAGTGATCCCTGGGGTGAATTTCCTATCTCCCATCCAATCATCAACATTTTTCTTGAATAATGCTAATGAGGAGCTTTGTTTGATATAGATAGGTAGTTTGTTCCAGAGTATGGGAAGTCTCTGGGACAGGAATCTATCCTTCCAGCATGTTCTGTTTATTGTGGTGACAAGGTTTAGGTCCCTAGAGCATGTAGCGCAGAGGGATTTGGATTTCTTTAAGTGGAGCATGTCCAACAGCTCTGGGTTTGACATAGCTTTGCATGTTAGGCAGAGATCGCCTCTGAGTAGGTGATATGCGATGGAGTAAAGCTGGAGTTTTTTGAGACAGTTTGCATAAGGCATCTGTTTAAGGCTGGTAATCCTCTTTGTGAGGTATTTCTGCAGCATTTCCAGTTGTTGTAGATGTCTTGTAAGGTACATACCAAAAGGGGCATTGTACTCTATAATGGGTCTAATGAGTGATGAGTAGAGGGGAACAATGACCTCTTTTTTCCTGGATGAGAAACCTTTTGTGATGAGGTGTGCCAAGTAAAAGGATTTCCTGACTACTGTGGTGATGTGATTATCAAACGAGAGACTACTGTCCACCTGTGTCCCAAAGTCTCTTATCACACTTTCGGTGTTAAGTAGACTACCACCTATGTGGTAGTTCATGGGTACAGAGTTTTTACCAAAAGGGATGACAATGCACTTTTTGGCATTGAGCTTGAGGCCATGGTTTTGACATCAGGCATCTGTCTCAGTGAGGCCCTTTTGTAGGATATCCACATCGTTAGGAGTTTTGATTATGGCTCCTAGTTTGCAGTCATCCGTGAACGTTGTTAGCCAAAGACCTTCTGTGTTAGCCTGTACTTCAGAGAAGTAGATACCAAACAGGAGAGGACACAGGACTGAGCCCTGTGGTACTCCACTTGTCACTGGTCTGAAGTTGGATTTAGAGTCTGCTACTTTCACTGTATGGGTTCTGTCAGTGAGCCAGTTGGCAACCCATCTTGTGACACAGGGATTTATACCTAGATTAGTGAGTTTATCTGTAATTCCAGAGTGGGGGATGGTGTCAAAAGCCTTGGCGAGATCTAGATAGGCTGTGTGTGCCACCTTACTCTCATCTACGGCTTTGGTGACCGCTTCAAAGAAGTGTATCAGGTTTAGTAGACATGATCCACCTTTTACAAACCCAAACTGAGTAAGGTCCAGAGTTTGGAGATTACCAGTGTCATTGTTTATAAGTTCCATGATGATACATTCCATAGCCTTGCAGACCAGGCTCGTCAGGCTAATGGGGCGGTAGTTCCTGGGGTCCGTGGTGGCTCCCCCTTTGTGGAGTGGCATAACCATTGCTGTGCACCATTCAGTGGGCACAAAGCCTGAGGTGAGGCTATGACTGAACATGGTACTTAGGTGGGGTGCCAGTTCATTCTGTAGTTCATGTAGAACGCAGCCTGGGATGTTGTCAAGTCCCATGGATGCTGTGTTCTTGGTTTGGAGAGTGTGTTTTTTACCTGTGCAGCCATGATTACAGGAACTTTGCATTCTTCCGGTATAGAAATGGGCCCTTTAGGGGGTGAGAGAAGGGTAAAGTTAGCACTGAACCTATCTGCCAGGATGTTGGCAATATCAGTTGGTTCTGTATATTTTGTGCCATTGTGCTGTAACTCACAGCAGATCTGAGTGTTGCCATTGAGATTCTTGACATAGCTATAGAATGCTTTGTGGGTATCTTTAGAATCAATGGCGATTTTGTTTTCCTAACTAGCTTTGGAGGATTTTATGAGGGATCTCAGCTTCTTACTGAGGCTGACCAGGAAGTTCCTCCAATCATGAGATTTTACTCTTTTTTGCAACAGTTTCTTTCTTCTGTTGTAGAGTTTGTTTATGGCAGGGGACCACCAGATTGGCTTCCTTTTTTTGGAGGATAGCATCTTGGTTCTGACAGGGATTGCATGATCCATGCACTCGTGTAAGTGCCTATAAATTGCATTTTTATAGGATTTAGCAGTCGTACCTCTATTGTCCATCAGCATGGGTGTCGTGAAGTTTGCCACTTCTGTCTTAAGAAGCATGAAGTTGGCTTTGGAGACATTTTTTACGGTGGTTTCCCTAATGGGGGTTGGGATGTGAATGTCTAGGGTGATTAGCTTGTGGTAAGATCTGACAAACAAGGAACTGACCTCTGGTGTGGAACACCAGTTGCCCATGTTGGTAATGACCAGGTCTAGGATACTGCTGCCCCTGGTGGGGTTATGGATAAGTTTATCCACAGCTTTGGAATTTATGAATTCCAGAAAATGTTGAGCACAAGAGTTGGTACATGAGTAGTTTTCCCAGGTAATGATGGGGAAGTTGAAATCGCCCATTATTAGGGTGTTAGGTTGTACCCTAATATTTTCCTGTGTATCAAGAAATGAGGAGTGGGAATCCTGGGGCATGGTGGGGGATCTGTAGCAAGCTACAATTTGGATTGCGGTCTTGCACAGAGTTAGTTGCACTTGGATAATCTCGGATGCATTATGCTGAGCAACTAGCCTGGAGTTGTGGATATCCTTAATGAATATGGAAACACCTTCGCCGCCTTTAGTGTTTTGGTCCAGGTTAGGTTTGCCAGGTGAAAGTATCATTGGCATTGGCATAAGGTGAGGTGATACATGGGCAATATGCTGCCATGCACCCACTTCCATAGCCTCTACCCCAACTACCTTCTACATCCTTCCACAAACCATTGATCCACTTACACCTGGCCTGAACCAGTCTGCAAAACACAGCACAGAGATATGGCAATTACCCTGCATGTCAGACATTGTGAGGCAGTCTGCATGTTGCCTAGGCAGTCAATGCTCTCTCACTCTCTCTCTTTCTCTCTCTTTCTATCTTTCTCCAAATACATAATTTTTTATACTATTAACATATAGATTTTGCATGTGGGTGTGCAAAGCATCATGTATCTACAGGGTTTCTCCTACTGTACAAAATGCTGTGACAGAGTTGTTTCACCATTAACTGCACAAAGCAATACCAGTGGTTACTGCTAAGGTGTTCTGATAAAGCTTAATATTAAATAGCAGGACAATAACTCATACTCACACCTGCTCCTATTAACACATTCTATACTCCTATGGTACAAGTTGAAAAATAAGAGCAACACTTTCACCACACATCAGTAGCTGTCCAAAAAGGGCCCGTTTACCTATAAGGAAAATAAGGGTCTATATCACATCATCGAATATGTGACTATCGAATGCTCACATGAGCAAATATTCATGTATTCAAAGTTTATGAATTTTTTTTGTGATACAGGAAGATCGGGATTTTTGCCCTTTCCACACTGCAGTGCAATCTCGGAGTAGGAATCTATATTTAGCGGGGGGGGGGGGGGGACAGCCCCCCACAATACCGTTTTCGAGTACGTGAATATTCACTCATGTGAGCTTTCGATATTCACATATTCAATGATGTGATATAGACATGGAAAATAACAGGGTGATGATCAGCCCTGCATGCTTATCTCAGGTACCATGCCTCTGACCTCTTCTTCCTACTGACTCAGAAGGTCAGGATGGCACCTCTGCACATCACTGAAGTGATGCTGGCACTGCTCACTGGAGTTGTTTATGCCAGCTGCAGAAGCACCACCTTGGCAATTCTGTGAAAGGCATGAACTTTATACTCAGGACCCTCATAAGAGCCACCAATCATAGTCTAAGCACTGGCTTCATCCCATCTGAATGGAAAAGGCCACCATTATCCCCTTGCACAAAGGTGGTGCTTCTACTGATCCCAGGAACTATAGACCCATTAGCATGACTAGCCTTATCTGCAAGGCCAAGGAGAGAATAATTATGGAACTTATCAAAGAAGATATTGGTAACCTCAAAACACTTGACTTACTCAATTTAGATTTGTCAAAGGGAGATCATGCCTGTTAAACCTGGTGGACTTCTTCAAGACAGCCACCAAGGCCCTTGATGAGGGGAAATCTGTGCATACAGCCTACCTAGACTTAACCAAGGCTTTTGATACTATCCCCATCTCAGGCATAATTGACAAACTCAGCCAGCTAGGTATCAACCCATATATCATTAGATGGGTCTCTAACTGGCTCACTGATAGAACCCATATAGTCAAAATAGGGGAATCCACCTTCAACAGCAGACCTGTAACCAGTGATGTTCCACAGGGATCAGTCCTGGGACCTCTGCTGTTTGGAATCTATTTCTTAGAAGTGCAAGCTAAAACTCTCTCTCTCTCTATATATATATATATATATATATATATATATATATATATATATATGTGTGTGTGTACTCACACACAATCTGAGTGGCAAACAGCAGTGTGCAAAATATTTTAAATGTACTCATAGAATAATACCAACCCATAAAAAATGACTGTATTAAAATATTGTGCCATTTCTTATATAAAAGTACATGCTTAGATGCATGCTAAATAAATATTGCTATATACGTAGGCTTTTTAGGTAGTCACCCAAAATTGTCTGTATAAAATAGTACTTATTTAGGATAAATCCCTCCTTACATAAATAAATTCATATACAGCACAGTTGCTCATTCATTAAGGTTTTTCTCTCTCAGCTCTTCGATCCAGCACATTAGTAATGACTTCTGATCACTGTCTGTGTGGATTTTGTTTTGGTAACTCACTTTCTTCTCCCCTTCCAAAAAAACAGATGGTCGATTGCTTGCATTAAACTTTCCATATATATAGCATTTACCAGTGCCATTTGGCATTGAACATCAAATTTACTTAACCAATATGCATGTGTATCTCATTATGTTACATAAATAGGTCAAACAGAAACAAAAATGAAACTTTGGAATTTTCTAGTCCTCAGCATCAGCACCTCAAGCCTAGACAAATTGCTACACCCAAGGCATCTGGTACATAAAGAGAATGAGGAACATAAAATGTTTGCAAAGGCCCACCCAATCATCATCATCCCCCCAAAGCTTCTTTCAATGTATTATCGTCATCTAATAAATACTGAGCAGGACTGCTGTTTATCTTTCACCTTAAACCTTTTAAGGAAATTGCCCTCAGAACCCTTCATTGCTTTTCTTCCTACTCCAGCTTGCATAATTTTGTAAATTTGTGTTATAGTATGTACTTAGAAACATAGAAGATGCCTTCCAATATTAAACTCACAGCCCAAGATATGAGTGGTCATACAGCACAACCATACTTGGGAGTTAAGCCCAGATCAGTTTAGCCACTAAATTTTCAGTAAGTAATTGTGGCTATATGCTGGTATCCTTGGCAACAAAATTACAATACCTTTGCAATTAATCAGTTTAGAAAAAGTAAAGTAGGAAAAGCTGTCAAATAACTAAAAAACAGAAGAAAGTAGCTGTCTCATTTAACTAATTTTCCAGTTAACCCCCTTCAGTATGTATTGAAATGAATAATCAAAGGGCATGAGTAAAGCAGGGTTTTAACTCAAGAAAGAAAAATGTGATAGATGTAAATAAACATTAATTACAGACAAGCCTAGTGTTTTCTCCCCTCTGGAACAGGTGCCCCATCCATGTGAAGCAAAGTTCCTCCCTAACCGTATTCAAATGTAACTTGGACAATTGGATGGGGAACAGGAAATGAATCCCTGGTTTGGTACCTACATCTCTAATGGACAGAAACAGCCTGTAAATGATTAATTTCCCAGGGCCCTGCTTGCAAATGTTTCATCTCCCAAACCCCTTCTTACATTTATCAAGGGTAGCAGGACTTATCAGAGATTTAGGATGCATAGCTAGGCTTAAAAAGATCCTTGTTGTCGATAACCTAGTAAACACATATTAACCTATAAATGATAAAATCAACTTTGAGTTTGCTACTTCCTTTGAAATAGACAACCTTGTACAGAAAATTCAAGTTCCTTAACCAGTTTAGACATAACACATAAAGTGAACAGCTAGTTGTTCAGAGGTTCATAGGTAAGTACTAGGCATTATTCTTCAGATTATTACAATTGTAGCCAAAAAAACTGTTAAAAAGGTCCTTCTACCCTCAAGAAGAACAAAGCAAGATATATCGGGGGTGAACTTGAGGCTGCTCATCTAATTATTTTGTTTACCTTGAAAGTGGCAAGGGTGCTACTCAGATTGACACATACTGGAAGTTTGATCCAGAGATAAAGGATGTGTTGGGATATTAATCTATCATACTAGCATGTCTTATTTATCTCCTCATGAACGTTTATTTCCTTTAACCAAGTATTTCAGGTATGCCATTTGTTATATGAAGGGATAAGAGGTGAAGGAGGGTTGGATCATTCATGGCTCAATTGGCTAGATACAGATCTCAACCAAGGAATCTTTAGGAGATGTAGTGTGTGTGCGTGTGTATGTATATATGTATATATATATATATATATATATATATATATATATATAGATAGATAGATATTTTGCATTTACTCTGAGACCATTCCCTTTGTAGCAATTGTTAACTAAAACAATTGTGAGTCAGTGAAAGTTGATTAGTACCCTATTTATGATAATCTGCAAACTTAGATAATCATAGACCAGGAGTGCTAGTATGAACATCTAAAAAGTAGATGTCAGATAGGAGAGGACCAAATGCTGATCTCTATGATAAACCACGGATAACTTTTTTGTTCTGAAGTGACACATGCAACTATAATCACATGGGTTTTGTTAGACATCCAGTTAGCTATCTAGTACATATCATAAGGATTTATATTCGTATTTACATGCCTGTCAATAATGCTTCCATTCTGAATAGTATCAAAACCATTGGCCAGGTGCAGATATGCTGTATGTAGTGAGTAACTTCTATCCACTACTTTGGCTACTTTTCAAGGAAATGTATATGGTAAAAGTGGTAGGGTAGGGACTTCTTTTGACAGAGCCAAATTTATGAGGGTCCTTGGTTAACAGATTTTTGATACCCAGATTAATGTGGTCTGAGACAATATGCTCCATAGTTCTACAGATGGGGGTAGTGAGACTAATGGCATATAATTACTAGGATTTGTTTTGGAGCCAAACAAACCCTGTAATGGCATTACAATGGATGTTTTCCAGGCTTTAGGAATGTAATCAATAGAGAGGCCTAGATTAAAGAAGTTAAATAGGAGTCCAGTTAGATTATATTTGGCACTGATAATCAGGCAATCTGGTATATTACCAAGCCCCATGGATGAGGTATGTTTAGCTTTTGAGAGGGTGGAGAGAAAGTATTCCATAGTAATTAAAGGGGTCCCTGGGATTATGAAATCACTGGAATAGCTATAACTGTGGGTGGAGAAAATTTTGCACTAAATTTGTCAGCCAGGATATTTCCTTTAGGTCACAGTGCGCAGTATCAGTGTGAACTAGCTTCAGACATGGTCATACTTAACTTCTTGACATAATTAAAGAAAGGTTTTTCTCTTCCAGGTTCATAATCAGATTTAAGCTTTGTAATGTTTCCTTTAAGATCTTTACTAATTTGCTTAAGATTGGCCTTATGGTAGGTAGAATGAGACCTCTTATAAGCCTTAAGCAATTTATCTCTATTTTTATATTATTTATATGAGTGTTCCAAAGTAGGGGATTTGCTTGAAAATTCTCATTATATCTGCTGCAGACAAAGACTACCTTATCAATTCAACTATTTGAGTGGGAGTGGAAACCAGAGGTATAAGGCAGCAGCTTTAGTGATG